>NC_134413.1:68523254-68823254 GCF_038048845.1 Mixophyes fleayi
GTGCCATTGCTCACACAGAAACAGGGGTAGAAGTGTTCTTGTCACTCTCCAGTCTCCAGTGACATTGCTCAGAGCCATTGCTCATACAGAAACAGGGGTAGCAGTGTTCTTGTCACTCTCCAGTCTCCAGTGACATTGCTCAGTGCCATTGCTCACACAGAAACAGGGGTAGCAGTGTTCTTGTCACTCTTCAGTCTCCAGTGACATTGCTCAGTGCCATTGCTCACACAGAAACAGGAGGGGTAGCAGTTTTCTTGTCACTCTTCAGTCTCCAGTGCCATTGCTCAGTGCCATTGCTCACACAGAAGCAGGGGTAGCAGTATTCTTGTCACTCTCCAGTCTCCAGTGACATTGCTCAGTGCCATTGCTCACACAGAAACAGGGGTAGCAGTGTTCTTGTCACTCTCCATTCTCCAATAGCATTGCTCAGTGCTCACTTGACAAAAAATTGACTGGAAATTATTGGAAATTAATGTTATTGAGGTTAATAATAATGTAGGGATAAAAAAAGAGCCAAATAATGTGATTTTAGCAAAAATATATAGGGATTTTAGAAATAAATCTGGATCCAAAACCAAAACACAAAGTTAATCCAGATCCAAAACCAAAACACGGGGGTCAGTGAACATCTCTACTGAAAACCCTGCAGTGTGTACCCAGCCTTACACTTACTAATTGTTTAACTATGCATAAAGAAAGGTTTTGCTGAATAAGATAAATATTGTGTGATTATGTCCCATGTTCATGCCACGCTGTGGGGTGTAATACAATACGTTTGGATACAGTGCACCATTCATAGCATGTTTACATACAGCTGCTTAGCATTATAATGTCATTAGAAATTGTATTCATATGTTGGTAGATATATAGGTGTCACAGCTTGGGCTCTGTAGAAGTATATAATCCATGTGTGCCTTATTTATGCCCAGTACAATCTATCCTAGTTGGGGCTTATTTTTATTATGGGCCTTTCTGCAACCATTAGTTAGGAGGAGAAAAATTAACACAGAAAGTTTAATGTATTTTTATTATTTACTATTATTATTTATTATTTATTCTTCAAAAACTGTGTGCAAGTGTACCTAGAAGAATTGATGCTGTTTTGAAGGCAAATGGTGGTCACGCCAAATATTTTATTGAGATTTCTCTTCTGTTCATTCACTTTGCATTTTATTAATTGATAAAAAATAAATTACTAACATTTCTATTTTTAAAAGCATCCTTACTTTGCAGCATTTTTTCCACTCCGCTCCTATGGGGCAGGGACTGATGTGAGTGAGTTCTCTGTACAGCGCTGCGGAATCAGTGGCGCTATATAAATAGCTGATGATGATGATCCCAGAGATTTATTACAAAACTCACAATTAGGTGATAATTGACAGTGAATTTCCCATCCCACTGTCCATTAGGAGGATCGGGTGGTTTTAGCCAAGGTTGGGTAGCCATGAAATGTTTAGATACCTAAACACTCCATGGTTAACAGGGATGGGTTTGAAATCCCAACGGCCACCACCGTGTTAACAAATAGGATCCTGTGGGAAAGAGCGATACAAGGTGGACAGTTATTAAGCTGAGCCAGAATCCCTAATTTTTCACAGCTTCCTCTGGAGCGGTAAGAGTTTTTGCAGACGTGGACATGCCGGCTTGCCGCCATGACACTTGTGGACTAGGCTTCCAGGGTTATTGCTTTTTTTGTTTTGGGTGAAGCAAAAGTGCTCTTCATCCTTTGCTAAATCTGCCCATTCATGCAAGATACATAAAAAGCTTTATACAAGCTTAAGACAAACTTTGACTCTTTAAGCTGTTTGAGAAACTACACGTCCCAATCTGTACTTTATACCGAACAGACTTTGAGGTTTTTCAATGTATGACATTGTGGCTAATAATTTCTATGTTTTCTCTGCATTCATCATATTTGTGCAAACACACCTGACATGTGACCCATTGCGAGTACAAACACGGCTCACTGCAAATTACATAACTTGTTTTTTTTCCCAGCAAACGCCTTACTCAGCGTATTTCCTCTCGAACACAATAGTTCACATCTTGCATGGGTTCCACCGTAAAATAATGAATTAGAAGCCCTCTTTGGTTCTCTGCATAAACTTGCCCTCATAATGTTATCTTAAAAATCCACGTAATTTAGGTATACGCACGTCCGTATTCCGCTTTAAGCGAATCTAAAGAAATGTCTAATATTGAATTTGGTTCTAGGTAAGCTCTGCTTATACGGCAGACACAGTACATTCCAGGAGACGTATAAAAACATAAAAAAGTATTCAATTGTTGTCACCTGTTTATAATATGGGGCCTGATTCATTAAAGAAAGTTAGCAAAAGTAAGCAAGCAAGGCAAAACCATGTTGCATTGGAGGGGGGAGGTACATTTAAAACTTGATGGTAGATTTATAGTTGGGGTAGGGCATGTCCTAGATAAACTTTAAATTTCAGTGTACAAATAAGCTATCAAGTATCTGTGTGCTACATGAAAAAACAGACAGTATTTAACTTATGTGCAAAATAATAAACTAACTTGCACCCCTTGCATTGTAACATGGTTTAGTCCAGGAGCAAACTTACTCAATTTTTTACTTAACTTTCCTTAATGAATCAGGCCCATAGTCATTAATGAAAAAAACATGGAAAAGAAATCTATTTGTTGTTATTTTTTTATATACGAAATACATTTATCAGGATGTTATTAATGTCTACTGTACATAAAATGCGGGCGTACATGCATTCAAGTTACTTGTGTGTTCTAAAAATGCAAGTAGCGTTCATGTTGTGATTGAAGATGAATCAGGCCCGAAATGTTTTTCTACGACAATGCTGTTTCATGAACATTGATGCCGTTTTTAATTAAAATGCGTGTTTGTTCCAACTTTATTCTTTGCTTCCAACGAGATGTCTTTTATTATTGAACTTTACTAAATTAATTTTGGAAAATATGTCCCATCTGGCAATGTGAACACCCCTAGCCCCCAGGATGTCACTGTTATAACTGCCGCTAATTGGACTTGTTTCTAAAAGATCTAAAGTATCTACCTTTGCCCATTCTTAGTGCTGGGAACTATGGTACAGTAATATATGTGGCCGGGAGCTTGGGCACGGCTATATTAGGTCTATCAGTAACAGTTAACACCAATACAATGCTGCGGTGTCTTATTTTCTTTCTCACGGCCAATGTTTAAGTATGTATTGTGTTTATGTCTTTACTATTCTGACAAAGAAACAAGCAAAAGAACAGACATTCACAAGTAGACACTATTGGGTTGGTTAACACGCAAACAATGCCTGGGTGGAGTGGCCTTGGGTTCATTTAGACCCATGATGCCAGCTGTCCTTAATCTCTGTTCTTGGCTCACTTCACTTTTTATTTATTTTCCTGAGTGAACTTGTCATGACAAACTCCCAATCTTCACTAGATAATCACTTTTGGTGGCCTGCTCACTGGGGGCTCAGCCAACGTCCCTTCACTGAGCTATCTTCTGTTCAATAGACCAGCATGCAGCTCAGATGGGTCTCTCAATAGGGATCATTAATCCTTATTGGTCCATTCACATAGTACAAGATGAGTCCATGCTCTGTTCTGATGCACGACCACCTCCCGTTTATTTTTTAAGCACCTCAATGAGTCCTACTCTTGCTGGTCCGTACTGAAAAAGTGCATGGTGTAGCCAGTGAGAACATCACTTCAATGTCCTCCCTACCGCCACTTCAGGACTCCTCCCCTCATTTCTTTCTTAATAGCTTGTTGACCAATCACGGTATGGCTACACAGGGTTGAGCTGCCTGATGATTGGCCTGCCTTATCCACCAATTAAAACGCTGAGAGCTGTCTAGCGGCTATGATGGTTTTTCACACCCAGTTTAGTAAAGTCACCCCCTCTCTATCAGCTGCCAAAGTAGTGTTGGATTGGTGGACGGGTTTCTTTCTGTAAATATGTAGCTGGTCCTGCTGTACCATCAACCTCATATCTCTGCTTGCATCAACCGGAGTAGGCTAGAACCCAGGCCCCATATCGTCTAACTCCTCTGACTGCAAATTGTGCGTAGTTCCCCCCTGTATTCAAATCCAAGCGTTTCTTAAGTAGAGATGCTCACCGACCCCCCTGAACTGGTTTTGGTTTTGGATCTGGATTAGCTTCATGTTTTGGTTTCAGTTTTGGTTTTGGCAAAACCGCCCTCGTGTGTGGTTGGTTCTGGATTTTTTAGGAAAAATCCTAAAATATGCTAAAATCACATATTTTTGCTCTTTTTATTCCTACATTATTATTAACCTCAATAACACTAATTCCAAGTCATTTGCAGTCAATTTTGACCACCTCACAGGTCACAATATTATTTTCATACACTTTGGGACAAATACTGCAGCGACCTGGCTGGATGGTAAGCGACAGAGCAATGACACAAACACACGGCAGTTCCTAGCACAACTAGGACACATTGGCACACAGCAGTGGCAGAAAAGAAAATTGGTGCAAGATGGAATTCCACCACCCACCGTTATGTTGGATCTTAAAAAGGAATCCAAAAATCGCGAGATCCGAGATCCGACGACGTAACAATGACGTTTTGCCTCGTTTTCGATTCCGAGGGCGCACGAAAGTCGGCTCGGTACTCGGATCTGCTAAGTTCGGGTGTGTTCGGTTCTCGAGGAACCAAGCCTGAGCATCTCTAATAAGATGCATTATGATTTCTATAAGGGTGAAAATACCCTCTATACATAAACAGTACTTGATGTACGTAGACACATATAACAGACTGAACTATACGTACATGCATATGTACAGTAATTTCAAATCAGAATGCGCAAATCTTTTATTTGATCACAAACTAAAGTAACAACTGTTAACAATACAATAAATAAAAAAATCCATATTTTATATTTTATTTCATTTTCATAAATTATTTTACATTAAATAGCTAAATAAAGATCTCTTCAAGGCGTACAGTGTATACGACGCGTTTTGACAGTAAATCTTAAATGCATACCGGTGTTCTGTGATTTGGTACTGACACGTCGGAAAACATCCGTATTTACGACAAACACAGGATTTAAATTGGGGGGGGGGGTAATCAAACTCTCAGCTCCCCCATTCTGCCTCTCAAGTCCAAGGGGTCATAAGAGTCAGTTGAATTGCTTGCAATTGTGCTCATTGGTATAAAGTCCATTCTAGGAACGCGCAGTGTAAAAACACGCAAGACAACGATTTGCAAAATTGTCCTCTGTGGGACACAAAAAACTTGCAATATTTTTTGACATTTTGAACTACAATCAACACTGCAATTTACAGAATTAGTTTTATCGCCCTTGTACTTTGCACATATAAATCATAGTCACATTTGCATCCTTAAAAGATACCTCTTGCTGCTCATAATCTAACGAACGTCATGTGCTGCACGTAACATAGTAATATAATTGCATTAACATGCCCGTTTACGTCTATTTAACTAACCAAGGTTTAGTCTGTTTGCCTGATAAATGCTTAATAGTAAGTAACGCAGGTAGAGCACTGAAGATTTGTAGCAAGACAAACACTGTGATCACCCAAAGACATCATCTGCAGATTGTAAAACAATTCAAAGTGTTTGCTGACAATGAAATGTCCATTTGAAATACAGCCTTGTTTGCACTGATATTTACATACTAGTATCAGCTATCTACTCACCACTCCATTAAATGTACCTCAGTTTTGTCCCCCCCCCCAGCAAGGGCTTCAAGAGGGGGCGTGGGTACTAATAGGGGCAGGCTGGGCTATGGAGGCAGGGGGGTATCTGGGCCAGGCCCAGGTTGGACTACCTTGGTTCATTAGGCCTCCGGAATTTTTTTCCCTTTAAAATGTTCCTAAAAGGCTGCTGAGTCGAGTCTTGGTCCCCCAGGGGTGTGGTGGGTACGAGGTGCTGTGGTACTGGGGGCCAGGATTTTTTTTATTTTTAATCTGGCTGGTGGCAGAATTGGGGATCAACTGCCCGCCGCTACCCACATGCCACCAGTTCTAATCGGTGGCATTCAGCACATCGACTACCTCGACAAGTTGTACCCCGCCAAAGGGCTCCTTCCCGACGAGGCTGCAGGACGACCGATGTGCCCACCGACTGGAAGCAATCGCGATGAATGAAGAAGCCAGTGCGACTTGATGACTCCGCTGGGAACCGCCGCGCTGCTATCGGTGCTGTTAAGGGAATAATGCAAGTATGCGGCCATGGACAATGTACAACGCTTTGTAACAGCACCGAAAACAGCGTCGCGGTTCCCAGCGGAGTCATCAAGTCGCGCCGGCTTCTTTATTGATCGCAATTGCTGCAGTCGGTGTGGGCACATCAGTCGTCCTGGAGCCTCGTCGGGAAGGAGCCCTTTTTACCTTTGCATTCTAGCTGGTCCATTGTGCAATATGATGTAGCGCGTGCCCTTGTGTTTCAAACTCCCATTGTCCTATAGATTGTAAGCTTGGGAGCAGGGTTCTCTTACCTCTCTGTATATATGTATTACCCAGTGTTGTTTTATTAATGTTTGTTCTCAATTGTAAAGCGCTACGGAAGGAATTTGCTGGCGCTATATAAATAAATGTTGATGATGATGATCATCATCTGTTCTTCTAAATAACAAACGTGGGTACAGTGTATGACTACAGTCAGTGCACAACGTGGCAGCATGATTTGGCTGGGGAGGGCACAATGTGGCTGGAGGGGCTTACAAGTATGCTCTGTGAGTCCCAAGGATGCTGAATACTAGTAAGGTGGGGCTGGTAGATGCTGTAATCGGCTATGGCTCGATGATATATATCTTAACAATTTTTCATGCATCTTATTGGCTAACTATAACCACACCCACATTAGACACACCACATTCGCACAGTTTTCGTCAAGGACAATTTTGCTTTTACTGCTGGCGCGCTAGTAGAGGAGCCTGGGCCTCTTTCTTGTGTTTGACCCCAGGGCGAAGGATGCCAGCCCTCCCCTGCTTTTCATCCAGCAATCACCGGACTTCCCTGGGAGTTTATACAGACTAAGGACCAGATTCAAGTCCGAATGCACCTTACCTAACGCAATTGCTGTTTCATCATCAATTTATATAGCGCCAGCAAACTCCGTAGCGCTTTACAATTGGGAACGAACACACTGATAAAACCATACTGGGCAATACAGACAGACAGAGAGGTAAGAAGGCCTTGCCCGCAAGCTTACGATCTAGGCTAAGCAAATGGAGGTACATCCGAACATGAAACAGGCTCTATGTGCAATAAACGTATGTTATCTTATAATGTATGTATTATATACTGCGCGATCTGTGTAGTTATTGCTCAGCTTCCCGTATCATATGTACTTATACATTTTTCCAACGTCCTAGGATCCAGGCAAGAAGCCAGCAGCGGGCTGTGAGAGCTGCAATAACAGGTAGGAAATAAGAGCGCAGTTTTTAATGCGCACGTCTCAGGGTGGCCACGCCCCTAACCGGGGATGGCCACGCCCCCTTTGGCTCAGGGGGTAGGGTATTACAAACTTGTATCAGTCACGTCATCTGTCCCCTTATTACTTCCCGGGAGGAAATTGGAGAATGTTATTCTGAATACAGAGTGACGACGACCTGTCTGAATAGATCCACACAGCAATCTATCTTAAACAAATATTTTGCCATTCTATATTTGGATAACACATACCCCGACTGCGAAATTGGGAGGTTATCTCGTGGCAGTAAAACGCGCTTCCTTGTCCATAATACAATGATGCTAAAATGAATCATTTACATATTTGTGGATTTGTAATTTGTTGATTTAATGTGAAGAATAAACTACAGGGAAAGTGGTGTCTCACTATTGAGAAAGATACCACTCCACAAACACAAAAGAAAAAAGTGCATTTAATATGTATCATTCTCCGCATTAATGTTGCCTAAATGCTACACCCACACAGGGGTGGAGCTAGACTTTTTTTTTTTTTAGGGGAGGCGATTTAGCATGATCACGCCACTCCTTCAGTCTGATTGGTGGGCCCCACCTCCTCCTTCAATTTGATTGGACCTGCCCCTCGGCCACTAGTGTGCTGCGATTGCCCTGTCTGCACCCCCTCGGGAACTACTGCACGGCGCTGCAGGCTGACGTTATCGCGATATCTGTCAATAGAAATTTAAAGCGGCAATGAGGGGACCCCTAAGGTTAAGTGTTTAAACACTTAACCCGACATAGCCGCTTTAAATTTCTATTGACAGACGTCGTAATGACGTCAGCCTGCAGCGCCGAACACTTCTCCAATCGGAATCAATTGCTGTCAGCTAGTGATCCAATCGGAGATCTCCAGCGTCGGGTTGAAGGTAAGTCTGTTTATTTTACAATAGTTTTTTCATAATTTCGGATTTTTTGCTGTCAGTAAATTTACTGACGATTGACAACTATGTAAGAAACCAAGGACAGTAAGTGATTGTAAGGTCTATTGAGTAGGTTTCCTCTTACATCTCATGAACGTCCTGGTATTTTTACTATACTGGGACCTTCGCAAAATTAGAATACATTTCTGTATTAAAGTCTAGGTACATTTTTGGGGGGACTATATTTATTTCACTGAAGTAGACTCAAAGGGGAGATTCATTTTGGCACGAGGTGTCTACGGAATGTCCGCGGAGACACCTCGCGCCGACGTTCTGGCCGGAATCTCCGCTCATTTTATGGGGTGGAGGGAAAAATGAGCAGAGATTCCAACCGTAATTGGCAACAATGTACGCGCTACATTGCCGCCAATTGAATCTCCCACTAAGGGTCACTTTTGCTTACGGAAGCCCCTGCCTATTTGCTATCATATGCTAGATTCACTTTATTGAAGTGTGTTTGCACTACATACATGCAAATTTCTGCTGTATCCTACCTTCTTAAAAACTTTTTGCGAATGGGAGCAAGAAGATATTTGAAGGTGTGAGATACAATCTACTAGAGAGTGTATCTAGCATACTACAGCAGCAGGCAGGGTGCTTCCATCAACAATATTGACATTTTTTGACTACCTCCGTTAAATATATATTTTACTTATAATGATAATTATATATACTATACTAAATGTAAATACGTAAAGCAGCTACACAGATGAATTTAAGAACACATTGTTAATAAGGTGTTGCACTATTTATTTATTTTAAAATGTATAATAGTACAAAGTACATGCTTGAAATGAATTGCAAAAGCATAAATATTGTTTAGTAATTGCTGCACAATGCGTGTGTATGCTGCCACCTAGTGGCCAAACTGTAATTCTGCCCAAAATGGCCAACAGTATTATAGTATTATAGTTCACTGGCTTCATGCTAACTAAGCCAGAAGCAGACAATCTGTATCAACCTGTGACAGCTATTTATCAAGCATTGCATAGTAATTGCTGTAGAATACCTGTGTTTTTGTTTTGTTTCTGGTTTTGTTTTTTAAACAAAGCTTTTTTTATTTTGTACCAACAGTGGGACTGGAAACGCCAACCAAGCCTCCAGTTCTGTGCATACCGCTGGCCCTTGTGCATGTTCAGAAGTGCACAACAAGGGATTCTAGGGGGATAGGTAACCCTCAGCGATACTCAGCTGCCTCAGCAATTAAATCATTTAAAATCCCAGCAATAATTATTTTTTTTTTCATTGCTGCACTGACGTTACAATTATTGCTGTGATAAGTGTTATCTTCATAAATAGGCCACATAGTTCCAAAACCGCTGGAAATCCCCAGGTCGATATCACTGCCCACCGATTCTCTAATTAGCCAACACTATGTAAAGGAGATTCGGACAGCCCTAGGGTGCCAGAGCATTGGGTCTTCTGTCCGGCTCTAGCGTTGTCCCTGTCTTATATATTTGACTCCTGGGGGTATATTTACTAAACTGCGGGTTTGAAAAGTGGGGATGTTGCCTGTAGCAACCAATCAGATTCTAGCTGTCATTTATTTAGTGCATTCTACAAAATGACAGCTAGAATCTGATTGGCTGCTATAGGCAACATCTCCACTTTTTCAAACCCGCAGTTTAGTAAATATACCCCCATGGTTTTGACCTCTGCTGTTGTTCCTGACTACTGTTTTGGAATTTGATTTTGGCTGTTCTGTTAACCCAGTCTGACCTTCGCTACTAATGACTATCCTGCTGGTATACGATTTGGCTCCATTTCTTCCCCTGGCTCTCACAGTGCTATTCCTGAATACCCTTCCGAATTCTTATTCTGCTCCTGTTCGCCCTCTAGTCACCGACCTGGCTTTTCTGACCATTCTGTTCCCCTGCTGCGTGACTGGCATTGGAGGGACTTGACCTGCACGTCCCAGGCAGCTGAGCCCAAACTTCCTTGTGGGGGTCCCTGGTAAATTGTGACAACTACTGTTAAGCAGCTGCCATCAACATCCCCGCGATCCTGGCACCATCATTGCAGAATGTTCATTCATCTAGGAAACACTGTTGTTGACTTAAAAAAAACATCACTTGCAAAAAAGTTGTATAATATTATAGTTACTAACTGTCCCTAAATTCCAAGGACAGTCCCTGGAAATTTTTGGCCATATTTTTAAATTCCAACTCCAGCAGGGTCGGGTTGACAGGACTCCAGAGGGTGCTATTGCCTCCCAGCCCAGTACGCCCCCATTACTAAATGGACCACTGAACTCCGATGAGCTGGACACAGCCGGTCCTATAGTTTCATTAGAGGTTGGCTGTGAAGTGACTGCAGCGCAGATCTATGGAAAGCAGCGGCAGTGTAAGTAAAGGGATAGGTCAGCTACACCCTCTGCCCTGCTCCTCCCTCTGCCGGAAGAGAGCCCTCTTGTAACAACATTGCAAGGTGTATCTGCCAGGACTTGGGGGACCATTCTCCATACTCTTTTCATGTACTTGTTCTTTTATTAATGCAATATGTGTACTGGCAGAGAGCATTAACGCACGAGAAACCGGTCATACCGCATTATAACTAGAGATGTTCACTGACCCCCGTGTTCTGGTTTTGGTTTTGGATCTGGATTAACTTCGTGTTTTTGGTTTTGGCAAAACCGCCCTCACGTGTTTTAGTTCCCGATTTTTTCTAAAATCCCCAATTTTTTGTGCTAAAATCACATATTTGTGCTTTTTTTTCCCCTTCATTATTATTAACCTCAATAACACTAATTTCAAGTTATCTGCAGTCAATTTTGACCACCTCACAGATCACACTATTATTTTCAGACACTTTCAAACAAAGACTGCAGCGACCTGGCTGGATGGTAAGCGACAGAGCAATGACACAAACACACGGCAGTTCCTAGCACATCTAGGACACATTGGCACACAGCAGTGGCAGAAAAGAAAAGTGGTGCAATTAGCAATGGAGCTCTCCTCTTTGCGTGTTACCTATATAACACTATACATTATGGGACTGCAGATTGAGAAGACCAAGGCTGCCAGACTTATTATTTGTATTTGTTTAGCCCCCTATTGTAACGGATGGGGCACACAATGTCCCTGGCCACGATGAGAGATGCACGGCTCCCTGCATCTTTAAGCGGCATGTACTAACGACCTAACTGAGGAGCCAGCAGCTGTGAACAGACATGCCAAGAAGAAAAGGAAGTAGGGCCGTAAGTGTGGGAAGTAAATTAATCATTGTACTGCACGGGTGTATACTGAGGGTATGAGAGCTATATATACACTGTGGGCTTCAGAGCCATACTTTGTACTGTAACTAAATATACTCAGGCTCGGTTCCTCAAGAACCGAACACACCCGAACTTAGGGGATCCGAGTCGGCTCGGTACTGTCGCGCGCACTCAGAATCGAAAATGAGGCAAAATGTCATCGTTCCGTCGTTGGATCTTGCGAGTTTTGGATTCCTTTTAAAATCCAACATCACGGGGGGTGGGAGGTTGGGCGGACCCCCCTTTATCTTTTCTGCCACTGCTGTGTGCCAATGTGTCCTAGATGTGCTAGGAACTGCCGTGTGTTTGTGTCATTGCTCTGTCGCTTACCATCCAGCCAGGTCGCTGCAGTATTTGTCCGAAAGTGTATAAAAATAATAAAATAATAATAAATAATAATAATATAAATAATAATAATATTGTGACCTGTGAGGTGGTCAAAATTGACTGCAAATGACTTGCAATTAGTGTTATAGAGGTTAATAATAATGTAGGAACAAAAAAAGAGCAAAATTATGTGATTTTAGCATATTTTAGGATTTTTTCTAAAAAATACAAAACCAAAACACACGAGGGCGGTTATGCCAAAACCAAAACCAAAACACGGGCCTAATCCAGATCCAAAACCAAACCCAAAACACGAGCCTAATCCAGATCCAAAACCAAAACCACTACACGGGGGTCAGTGAGCATCTCTAACTGTAAGCATGGAAGATGTGGGTGATGTAGTGTATAGTAAGGGTATTTGTATAGTGCTGGCTACTGTGAAATCATACTCGCTCACTTTGTATTATTGACCTCCGGGAGATCCTGGATGGGGGGTTGTGGTGGGAGGGCAGAAGGTGGCGGGGGCGCCGCAAGGTGGGATATTTTGGCCCCCGGGTCCAAAATGACTCGATTCATCACAAATCACGTCATTGAGACTCCCGTCGGGCAGGATGCGGCAGAATGGCCTGTTCTCCCGACAGTTCAGGAGACCTACCCGGAATTCGTGAGTCTTCCGGACAAGTATGTGTAAAAAAAAACGTGGCCTCCTTGGAGATATTGCAGAAAGAAACCGTCTGCTTACATGGATGTACATAGGTTACTGCATTTCTATACTACCGTGTAACATACTGCATTGTGCCCATTTGACCTCACAGGAAGACCTCACGTAGATTATTTCGGATCGGTTGGATGGATTGTCGCAATAGTTCCTCCTGTGAAGCAAGTGGATTAATTCTTTCTACCTTCTTGGAACAAAATGATCTGTTTCAATATAAACACACTTTGCATTAATTCTTAAATAAATACTTTGCCATCTCTTATTTAGTTAACGCAACGTCAAATTCTGAGGTAAACTTGTGCCAAAATCTGTATTTCTCTCTTCTTAATACAATGGCTCACTGATACTAAAAGGTATAATGTACATGCTGGTATTTTGAGAGTTTATTTCGTTTATTGCATCACGAGGCCAAATGTATTACAGCGATAGTGTGTTTTAATTGTACTATTGAGAAACATGTCACTCAGCAAATACTAGAGGAGTATTATATTTGATTTCTACACAGCACTTAAGAAAAATATGTGCGCCCAGCCTTTAGTCGGAACATAGGGGGAAATTCAATTTAAGGAAATGTGGCTCACCATAGGCAAACCGAGAGGGGCTTTCCCAGTGCCCGGAAACCCCCCTCCAAGCCTGGGGCACTGTATAACTGAGGTGGCTGGACCCTGTCCCCGCTTCACACTGCTCTGCTTGAAAAGGGAGAGCTGTGTGCACCTAACAGTCGTCCACGCAGCATTAGAAATGAACAAAAGGGTGGGTTGCGCTATCTTTATATGTATAAAGCAGCCAAAGAGTAGAACCTGCAAATGGACAGGAGGGAATCCCTACCCTCCCAAAAAGGGATTGATACGTGGTATATCAGGTTCTGGGCGCTAGAAGGTAAAGCATGTGTGGCAAAAAGGGGTGGTTGATGTTATTTATTTAACATAATGTATAGGATGAGTGTTCCGGCCGGAACCAAAGAAGAGGTAACATAGACACTATGTAAACAATGTATGAATCAAACAAAAATATATACATAAATAGACAGATGGTGAAATGGTATTAGTCCGTACACATCAATGACCACTAGGTAGTGTAACCCGTATTGTAAAATGTCCAATTCGTCAATATAGACAGATGCCCTTTCAACCCTGTTAAAAAAATGAGTCAAATGTCCCAAAACGGTACTGACATTTGAATTAAATGGACCTAGAGGTCATGTCCATGGAGGCAATGTTTAAAGAAAATTTGTATGAAAAGAGATGTCCCAAAACAGTCTGTTTGGAAATCCAGGGTAACTTACTTGATGTCGCTTGGTAGTAGATGTACGCTGGGCGGGGGTCCCTCCTACAAACTGACAGCGTCTCCTGCCTTCAGTTTATACAGTGGTGTAGGGCGCAGACACACAGCCTGTGTGTAACGGAGGTAGCGTATGCACGCTCTAGGTATCCCTCGCAGACAGCGGTTCGGTGAGCTGAAATGAGCGATCTAGCATGCTAGAGTAAAGACAATGGAAATGTTGAGCACTTGACAGTGCTGAATGGATAGATGTTGGTGTAGGCCACCAACGCGTTTCGCTCGTGGCCAAAAAGGCAGTGAGCTTCCTCAGGGATTGTTATGATGGAACTGGTCTTCCTTCCAGTTTTTATGATGTCCGGATCTTTTCAATTTGGGCGGCAGCAGTCTCAATTAGCTGGGCGGGGGCTCAGCTGGTAACTTTGAAGTGAACACCTGATAGCTCTCTGCTGCTGTTATAGTGTCAACCAGGGGCGGGAATGGTCACCCGTATTGGTCCACACAGCATTACCCATGTATATTATGGGGATAGGAAGAGTTGGAGAGCAGCCAAGCATTGTCTAAAATTATAGCCACGCCCCCCATGCATGCTGGTCACGCCCACTGGCGGCAATTACGGTAGAGATCTCCCCTCATTTTCCTCTCGTGCCTCAAATGAGCTGAGATTTCTGTCACATCTCCGCCGCAGAGTGTCTCGCGGACGCTCTGTAGACACTTGACGACTAATTGAACTCTCCCCATGACGTAGTATGTGGGCACGGATTTAGAATGCAATTTTTTTTTTCTTCATACTTTAGTAATAATCTCTGGATGCAGAATCAGAAATAAAAAGCACAGTTAAAGACTGAAGCTAGTCACACATCTACAGATCTGATCACCCAGATTGATGTCTCTGATAACGCCCTCCAGATATCTGCGTGTTGTTTAAAACGGGTAGTTTTGGAAACAAACTTTAATACTGTCAGGACTGCAAGAATAGAACAACGCCCCCTTGAGACTTATTGTGAACCCCCCCCTCTTTGTTACAAACCCTTTCCTATGTTTGTTTTTTGGGGTGTTTCTCACCTATATACTGAAATAGCACCCTGGGGCTGAGTAGGAGAATAATAGCTGAATAGATCATCATCGTCATCATTTATATATATAGCGCCACTAATTCTGCAGCGCTGTACAGAGAACTCACATCAGTCCCTGACCCATTGGAGCTTACAGTCTACATTCCCTAACATACACGGAAATGGGTTAATTTTGATAGCAGCCAATCAACCTACTAATACGTTTTTTTGGATTGTAGCAGGAAAACTGGAGCACCTGGAGGAAACCCACACAAACACGGGGAGAACATACAAACTCCACACAGATAAGGCCATGGTTGGGAATCGAACTCATGACCTGAGTGCTGTGAGGCAGACGTGCTAATCACTGAGCCACCATACTGCCTATTTTTTCTTTTTCCTTTTGACCCTATTAAGTCAGTAAATAAGGGGAAAAAGAGTCCTCGAAAAGGAGAAAAATTGTGTAAGTTTGCTCCTGGACCAAACCATGTCACAATGCAAGGGGTGCAAATTAATTTATTATTTTGCACATAAGATAAATACTGGCTGCTGTTTCATGTAGCACACCAATACTTGATAGCTTTATTTTTACACTGAAATTTAAAGTTAATCTAGGACATGCCCTATCCCAACTATAAATCTGTCTCCACATTTTAAAAGTACCCCCCCCCCCCCATCCAATGCAACATGGTTTTGCCCAGGTGAAAAGTTATTTCTTTTTGTTGCTTTGCTTTCCTTAATGAATCAGGCAGACTGTACTTAAACTTCAGTCTTCTCCCTGCCACAGTACTGATATGTGGGTAAATATTTTTACACCAGAGCAAATACTGAAACTCTACATTTTTTTTTTTAAATTCACAAGCATGTTGTTGCTTAAAAATGAAAATGAAAAAAAGATTTAAGAGAAGAAAAATGTTCATCAACAGAGCTATAACTATTATTAAGTATCAATCAACTGTAATAATAAAGAAGGGAAACAGAACAACACAAATATATGTACCATTGACCCAATCCCTGGGGTATCATGCAAGGCACACCCCTATACCCCTGGACTGCTTGTCTCGTACTGCTAGCATAGCAATTATCCTGTTGAAGTATCGCCCAACTTTCGACGAGCATACACCAATTCATGATGCAGAGGTCGACTAGAAAGTAGAGAGAAAATAATGTATTTTGCAGTCTCTGATCCTCGATGGGACATATAAACCACAGCTAGTCCTATATCCAAGTCTCTCCAGAGTTATCAGGCACCGCTTTTTATACCCCATGATGTTTAGTGATGGGCATCAGCTGGTAGCCAGCCTCAGTGGCTGCTGGGATTTGTGACCCTTATCTCCTGGGGGGTGGTTTAGGGACACTGCCTTACATTCCAGTGGTGGAACTACCATTGGTGTGGCAGACGCCATGCACTGGGGCCCATGGAGATAATGGGCCCGCTGCATTGACAGATACAGAACGTTGGAGCCCAAGTTCCCGCCTCCCTGCCACAGGACCCACAGCTCACTAGTTCCACCTCTGTTTGGAACCCCTGCTAAATTCTCCCCCGAAGATGAGGGACATGTATAATAGGCACCACAAAAAAAGGGCTTAATCATGATAAGACTGGATGTAGAATTTTCCCTGATTTAACCAGCTGCAGACAGTTGGAATAACGGAATATGCTTGACAAAGTCCGCAAGCCGGGTGAAACGCGTTGGAGCACACTAAACTTTGACATCTTACAGCCACTGTCCACCTTAGTCCAGTGACTCACTTCTGCGATCCACACACAGTGAAGACACTTTGAACACGGGACTAAGCCGCCGAACACCACAATACTGAAAATCTTGGGATTTCTGGTGTAAGATTCTTTAATTATTCCAACAGTGGTGCCACAGTCTGAGCGGCTCCAGTGACGCCCATTATCAAAAAAAGTGCTATAACATTGTGCAATCACCCTATGCGCCTGTATGTGAATAGTTTTTTATTTATTTTATTCTATACTGTTTCTATTGGGTTTATTTTATCTCATTATTTTTGCATTTTATTTTTGCACTGTATTATTATTTTTTTCTCATACCAATCCATATATATCTGTATACAATTATATCATAACATTACCCAATGACAAACGCATATAGCTTATACATTGCGCCCTCTCGTTCATCTCAAGCATCCAAATTTACTAAATTGTTACCAACAGCTGCGGTAATCTGAGATATAAAAGGTGAACTGAGGACAGAAAAAGTAGCTCCTATGAAGGAATGATTACTAAATGCCACAATACTTAGAGAATGAATAAGATTGAATAGGAGAGTTAGACGATAGGCCCTAAGATAACATTAATTAAGATAGCAACAATAATTAAGATAAGCACTCCATTGTATCAAAATACTCCAACAATTATATTTATATAAAAAAATAAGATGAATGTTAAACTGAAAAGCTAGGGAGCAAGGTAACCTATTAAGCAATGAGCGAATTAGTTTCCCAAGGGAAGAGGTGTACAGTGAGGAAAGAGGGCCAAGGACAGAGCCTGGTGGGACCCCAACAATAGAGGGAGTAGAGGATGTGCAAGAAGAGACAAAAAAGACAAGACCAGACCAGACAAAATCTGAGTCACGAAGGCCGATGGAGTGGCAGGTATGTAGGAGAAGAGGGTGATCAACAGTGTCAAAAGCAGCAGGGATTTCCAGGGGGAGTTTCTTTTTCACAATTTTTCAATGGTAAAGTGATTTGGTAATCTGAATGTTGTTGATGATTGGGATCCATAGTAGAGATGAGCGAACTTGCAGAAAAATCTCATGTTGATTTTAATGTATTCTTTTATGATTAAATGTCTCTCTTCTAAGTCAGCCCCGCAGTGAATCAGAGCTGGGAGGAGAAAAAAGGCAGTGAGAGGTGCTGGGAGTCAGAAATGTGTGTTTCAGCAGCAGGGAAAGAGAGAGGTCTGAGATTAGAGTTTGCTGCAAAGACAGAGTGTACAAGCAAAGACAGACACAACAGAGCTATCAAACAAGGGTGTAGTATTGCATCGGAAAGTCTTGTAGCTGGATCCCTGCAGAGAATCAGCTATCAAATAGCCTGAAGGAGCATAGCAAGCCTATGTGCGGAGAGAGAGAGACTCCCACTATTAGAGAATTGCATGTTAGTAGAAAGGGACAGCCAGTAAGATCAGGCTTGCAGGTTATCCATAAATCCAAATGCAGCTGAGACCTTCATCTTCATCCAGAGGGAGAGAGATAAGTACTAACACACCAAACACTGTGATACTTTATTGCTGCATTAAGAAAAAATACTATACCTCTAATTTCACAAGTTAGACCTCCTAACATTTAGCTGTACATATATCAGCACAGTGGCTTAGTGGTTAGCACTTCTGCCTAACAGCACTGGGGTCATGAGTTCAATTCCCAACCATGGCCTTATCTGTGTGGAGTTTGTATGTTCTCCCCGTATTTGCGTGGGTTTCCTCCCACACTCCAAAAACATACTGGTAGGTTGATTGGCTGCTAACAAATTGACCATTTTCTGTGTGTTATGGAATTTAGACTGTAAGCCCCCATGGGGCAGGAACTGATGTGAGTTCTCTGTACAGCGCTGTGGAATTTGTGGCGCTATATAAATAAATGGTTATGATGATTAATACACAGGCTTATTAGTATGGTTTTCTCAGGTCAATCCTTAGGGAGATCAGTAAGATCTAGCTAAAGCACATGTTAACAAAACTGTTAAATCCAATTATTTATTAAGAGCCACAGACGGATATCCCGCGTTACCAACAAGTTTGGGCTCTCCTGGAAAGTTTCACAGTAGTTTGAAAGGATCGGCCATTTAAAACATTTTTGCACGTGACTTTTCAAACCCCACTCTCACGCCTATTAGAAGTGAATCAGCAGTTACTCAATCCCAAAAGTAACAGCTGTTACTCCGGGCATAAAAAGCCTGGTTAGGTTTTAAATTACACCGGTGTTGACTGTTCATGGACACAGCTAACTAAACGCCAGTACAGCTTGTCCAATTAGCTGTGAATTTCGGGAACCCTCATGGCTGTACTAGTTGTAGGTCAAGACATCTGTCCACGTATCACGAAAAGACCCAGCCCCCTTAAATGACCTGCGTTATATTGGGAACGTTTTCCAAAATGGAATTAACAACAGAATCCCTGAAATTAAAACTATAGCTAGACACCAAGCTCCTCATATATAATAAATGTGCTGTAGACAATTGCATTTCACACAATGAACAGGAGAAACTGGAAAAAAAAAACAGTAAAACGGGAAACAAAACACAATTAAAACATTTTTTTTAATATTTTTTACAATCTCTTTCCATAAGGAAAAAAAAACAAGAAAAAAAAACATAAAATCTTCATTCTTAAAAAATAAATTAAAATTTACAAGAAAACAACAGACAGGGTTTATAATAGATATAACAGCTGGAATATAGATCTCTAGAAAGAGTAAAAAAATAATAGAATTGATACTTTTTTAATGTTCCTTCGCTAAGCTTTTAAAATACAATGGGGGGGGGACAGTTATGAAAACTGGTGCACAGGTTAACTGTACACAAAAGGTGCTGTAACCCACGGCAACCAATAGGAAGCTGCTATTATTCCAGTTACTTGTACACCGGTTTTCATAAACATCCTTCACTCTGTTTTCCAATACTGCTGTGAGAGTCTAGTCCAGGAATGGGGGTAATGTGGGTTACAGGAATATACAGTACTATATTATATGTGATCTGAATAACACCACCTGAAGCTCCTCTCAAGGTATATTGAACTATACAGACACTAGAGAGGTATTTTTCTGCTTAGGCTCTTCTATTACAGTATATCAGGGATGTATTCACCCAAGATAAGGCACAAACAAGCCCCTCCGCCTACTAATAACTTCCATATTCACAAAGGTATGACATCATTTATAGTTATATTTTGATTAGCCAGATTTGGTTATGACACGGGTGTCCCTATGAAAACTTGAGCTGCACATATTGGTGAGGATTGGCCATGGAAGATGTCCAGTCATGTGACCACTGAGGGGACTTATCTCCAGTCTCCGAGCCAAGTGTAACCGAAAAACACAAATCATCTATTTAGGATATACATAGATTACAGAGAGTGACAACCAGAAGAAAAAGGTTTTGGACAGAAATGCCAAACACAACGGTATTTACCACAGAGAAAATGTCCGCCAGTCACAGCATGGCAGACATCCTCTTGTGCTTGAAGGCCAGTTACAACAAGACAGATATCCTCCTGTGCTTGGCAGCCAGTCACAACATGGCAGACATCCTCCTGTGCCTGGCAGCCACTCACAAAATGGCAGCCAGTCACAACACGGTAGACATCCTCCTGTGCTTGGCAGCCACTCACGTCATGGCAGACATTCTCCTGTGCTTAGCAGCCAGTCACAAAATAGCAGACATTCTCCTGTGCTTGACAGTCACTCACAACATGGCAGACATCCTCCTGTGCTTGGCAGCCACTCACAAAATGGCAGACATTCCCCTGTGCTTGGCAGCCACTCACAACATGGCAGACATCCTTCTGGGCTAGGCAGCCACTCACAACATGGCAGACATCCTTCTGGGCTAGGCAGCCACTCACAACATGGCAGACATCCTTCTGGGCTAGGCAGCCACTCACGACATGGCAGTCATCCTTCTGTGCTTGGCAGCCAATCGCAACATGGCGGACATACTCGTGCTTGACAGTCAGGCCTATCTATTTACCTTGTACTCTGGAGACTACTGTAAATTCATCCCTCTCTCACATTGGGACTAAGTAAAAATCTATCCTCGATCAGACCAATAGTCTGGCATAGTCTTCTTCCAACACATGGAAGAAGTGGTGTAACAAAATGGTGGTGCTAGCATGGTGCGTTATGGGTAATTCTTCTTATAGTATACATCTGATACAGGTGGTGGCTCTGAGGTATTGTTAAATGGGGGGATTACTGGCGGCAAATCAAGTACATATGACAATAAGGAAAAAACTCCTTCACTGCCAAACAGAAATGTGCAAAGAACATGCAAACACACATACCTGTTTATCATATGCCAGGAGCACAAACACTGCACATATGTGTACAGGGTGGTGCTTGTATACAGTTCTGTAAATACACAGTGTCACAGACAAAAAGTTGAGTATAATCATTATGTTTCTTTGGCAATGAAGGAGTTAAACAGTTAGCCTTTGAAATAACTGACCTTTGCTATTTGAAAAAGAACATAAGTAAGACAATACTTATGGATCTTCCTCCTTCTGAAAGGCAGGAGGAAGATCCATGAGTAACTTTGACACCAATTTCTAGTTCCCCCGAGTCAGGTAACATTGCTCTGTATGACACAAGCCACACTGCCAACATCAGCAGAGATGGCACTTAACGTAAGATGAAAACTGTCCCAGCTTCCCAGGGAAGTTTCTGCCTATGGTAACCAACTGTCCCTAATTTTCAGGGACACCGCCAGGTTTGAAACATTTTTTTTAGTAGTTTTCAGCATTGACCTGCACAGTACAATTCCTATAATTAAATCCCCAAAAATCACATTATAGGTTTTATAAACAAGTCATTTGGTTTGTAGTTCCTATGATGCACCTAGACCAGCGATGGGCAACAGGCGGCCCTCCAAACCGTCACCAGCGGCCCCAAGCTCTGTCCTGCTTTATTATAAAATATGTTTGTTATAGCTTGTAACACTTGTTAAAAATGCCTATGTTATTACAGATGGGTGTCTCTTTCTTTGATTAAATGTATTGCTTTAACTTATTACTGAGATTAAGAGTATTGTGCGGCCCCTTTGAAGATTAAAGGGACGCCCACGGGGCCTATAAACTGTTTCTGGTTACCCATTGCTGACCTAGACTGTACTGTGTGTACAGAGATAAAATTCAATTGTTTTGCAACAGTGTCCCTGGACATGATGTGAAAATGTCGGCAACCACAATTGTCGTTCTGAGAAGCTGCAAGTGTCCTGCCTTGTTACAAGTCTGCACAACCCTGATATGTTTGTTATAGCTTGTAACACTTGTTTAAAATGCCTATGTTATTACAGATGGGTGTCTCTTTCTTTGATTAAATGTATCGCTTTAACTTATTACTGAGATTAAGGGTAGTGTTCAGCCCCTTTGAAGATTAAAGGGACGCCCACGTGGCCTATAAACTGTTTCTGGTTGCCCATCGCTGACCTAGACTGTACTGAGTGTAAAGAGATAAAATTCAATTGTTTTGCAACAGTGTCCCTGGACAATGTTGGCAACCACAATTGTCGTTCTGGGAAGCTGCAAGTGTCCTGCCTTGTTACAAGTCTGTACGACCCTGAGGCAGCTGATTTAGAGTGGACTTGTCACCTACGCACACTGGAGGCATCGATTTTGTTGGCTGAACAAGTAGGCGGTCTATTCATTTACTAGGAACCAATAACACGACGGAGACACTGTTCGACAAATGTTACTGAGGCCTGACATATATATTCATGAAGTACGGGCTCCTAGTGATCTGACAGACTACATTCTCCTGAAGATTTCTTCAGGCCCCTAAGTAGCTGCCTTTATCGTGTGTAGGTCCATTTTAAAAGATTTTGGATGTGTACAAACACATGGCGTTATGGACAAAGAGAAAGAGACACAAAGAAATACAGAAAAGGGAGATCAGCACCATCATGAATTCCCTGATCAATTAAAGTACAACTGTTGCCTATGCACACTGGAGGCAGCCATTTTGTGAGCTGAACCAGTTGTCAAGAGAATGCAGACTGTCCACTGAATAGAAAGCGGTTCCTGGCATGAAGATAGGCCATGAAGTCGCTCAGTCATGTCCCTGTTTCTAAGTTAATAAGCCGCATTCTCATGTATATTGGTTCAGCAGACAAATGTCTGCCCCCACGATGTGTAGGAGACAGGTGTCCTTTGAATTTGCAATTAATCACATTCTCCTATTGGTCAATGTGGATCAATTGAAACAGCGATATCCACTCAAATTCCAAAATCAAATAGTCTGGTACGGTCATCTCTACTGCTGGGGAGAAAATGTTGGCATCAGGGAAATCCTGATGAAGCTTCGAGCATCGACTGTGATGGCTTTGGTGAGCGTGCTTCAGGCCTCAGCCTGATCATGTGATGAAGCACATGTCTCGTGGAGCCAAACGTTTCTCTGATCCACCAAGCTTAGCAACAAAGTCATCACATAACTGCTGTAGAGACGGTCGATAATAACATAGGGCCTGATTCATTAGTGATCTTATCTTGTGCAAAAGTTAAGATGCTTATTTTAAGAAGAAATGGGGAGATAAGAGTGAAGTTAAGATGGATTTTCATCTTAACTTAAGAAATTCTTCACTTACGCAGTGGATTTTGCTTCTTATCTCTCTTTTCTGAGCATGCACAGAGAGGATTTGCTTAAGATAAGCAAAAAAACGGCAGATAAGATCACTAATGAATCAGGCCCATAATGCTGTGGAGGATGTAGTCGCAACGCAACCAACATTTACGCTTATGAGCCAACGAGTGAATTACGAGGGGTTAAAATTAATATATACACACTTACATGATAAATACAAAATATTACAATTTTGGGAGACGGGAAACAAACAGAATTGTGGTTGTCTTAGGCGATAAGCCAATGCACGCATTTGGATGTGGGCTCATGGGAATGTTGATTACGTTGCGATCCAATACGACATCATTACAGCATTATGTCTATCACATGAGTCCTATATTAAAATATTGGCATGACATCAACTTGCATCAGTCATGATATGTTGCATATAAGTCACAGTTGAAGTGGATTAGGAAGGGGGTATACAAGTTTGGTTTTTTAGCACCCTAAAGATTTGGGGAAAGCAGGCTCCATCCCCCTGATGAACGATAAGCGAACGTTAAAAGCAAATATACAATTGAGTCTTTCGCCACTTTTTTGCTGGTACGGCTTACGGGGTATCGCCTCTGCAAAGTGCTGTAGGCTGGACCAGCGCCAAAGAGGTTAATAAATACTGTCTCTTCTGAATATATAAAATATAGCATCTGGTGAGGCAGGGGGCGGGGGTGGCTGACGTGCTCGCTATCGGCTCTCAGACGTCCTGGTTCGTTGGAGAGAGTGCGCACAGGAAGAGCAGCAAGCTTGCTTGTAGTAGGCGTAGACGCAGAGTCGAGCTTGAACTACCACGGCGCAGTTGTGATACCGATCCCGGCAGTTTTCATCTGGATGAAATAGAGAAACATCACTTCTAAGTTGAGAAAATACAATGGTCGCGAGATCTGGATCAATGCAATCACATTCACGGCTCGTTGTGTGATAACGGAACAGACAAATTAATTGGGGTTGAACAATATAATCACATGCTAGTATTACATGCCAATCTTATATTTCATGCGTGTTTTGCAATGTGTGCTAAACGATAGTTCATTTTTTTTGTTCATCTGGAATAGGACACAGGCTAAATAATATAGAAAATGACTTGTAGACTGTATTACCCTAACCATTTGTGCGAGAAATTATATCATTAAAGTTATTTAGCTCTTGGGAGAAATATTTACTAAACTGCGGGTTTAACTAGAACCTGATTGGCTGCCATAGGCAACCAATCAAATCTTTCTCTCCTTTTCCAGCAGCTCATCCGTAATCTCATTAGCATTCAATGCTATTGACAGAACACAGCTTGCAGATGTTTTAATAATTAAATATGGTACCTGCAGCTCTGATCAAGGGAGGCGAATGAAACGGTGAGCACAATGATTCCTTTGAGAAATTTAAAGGGGCAGCCCCCCCAGGGCATAGCTACATTTATGGCGCTACGGCTGGGAGACATGGCGGCAGCAGGGTGTGTCTGCTTGAAGCGGTCATCTTAGAGTAGAATGCGAACATTAGTATCCTACACCTATTATGGGTTAAATACATCAGTGTAATATTTAAAGAAAACAGGCCTAGTGGTAGATTATGGGACCTAGAACTGTAAGAGGGCTCAAACCTTTCCCATTCGAACTTAGGGGGAATTCAATTGTCCGCGGCGTGCCTCCAGAATATGCAAATGTGCATCGTCGCCATGTTCGGTGGCACATCACGCACAATTGACTAGCCGCCCCCCACCCCCTAGTGTAAAATGCAAAAAATCACCATAATCCACTGCAAAACTTACACCTGGTTTATGAAAGAGGTGCAAAATATATATGTCTTGTAGCTTGATGTATTTCAGGATCTGTGTAACTCAATCTATGGCTTGTCTAGCTTGCTTCTGCAAGACACAAAATATGGACGCAAGTGGCGCACCAAGGCACGTGCTTAAGTCACGCAAAGGCACTTACGTGCAACGCTAAATAAGGCCCTATCTCTGCAGTTTACAAATCTTTGTATCTTTTATGCTGGAGTTTAACCGTCATATAACATTCATTTGGAATATCAGTGATACAGGGTTTAGTTCACACAACTCTGCAAAGAAAACAGAAACAGACAGTTCTGTAAGCTCTCTAATCTAACGCTATTAACTATTAAGGTTAGGATTAGTTGCAGCCTTGCTACATTGACATGAGCGGCAGTCATTCGCTTCTTGACTGTTATTGTTTCTTGCACTGCAAAGCATTCATTGTGGTTTATTAACCTCTTAGCTGCTGGAGAGGCCTGCAAGGTAATGTCAGATCAAGGCGGGGTGGTTTCCTCGCTGGCCTCACCTAGTACAGCGGAACAGGGCTGTGTGTTGCACACTTTCTTGTCATCCGGCTTGGAGTCCAAGTCGCAGAGTTGACTGAGGCTCTTGTTGGCTGTCAGACACCGGACCTCTCTCCCCTGAACACCACCGAGGCAGGACTGCGAGCACTAGGGGGAGAACAACAAGTGTCAGCAAGAGAAAGGTTTTATCGCTCAGCAAACAATTTTATCCTACACCCGACTTAATGGAAGCCTCATGGGTTCTAAGATGCCATAATATAAAGTAAGTTTTTACTTTACTGAACCACTCACAGTGCTCCAAGGTGTTGTGAACCAACGTGACCCACAAGCTCCCGCGCTGCACGACTGTAGACTGGCGGGTTTCTCCAGATTGGCGCACTCTGACGGGTCAGTCACGTTGAATTCTGTCCCCAGCTTGCTCACACAGATCACGTCACGCCTCTGCGAACCTTCGTCGCATTCAGCCGAACACTGCACAATGGGAAACACCAGACAGTAAGATTCAGAAACACCAGACAGTAAGATTCAGTTGCTATTACGCATCTCTCCTTTGGCAGCAATAGGTGTACTATAAAGTTGTATCTTCATTTAGAATGAAGATGATCCGCTTACCTGAGACCAAGGTCCCGTGTACCACTTCACTACACGCTCACAGGGTCCACCATTGCACACCCGCATGTCAGACGGTTTGGTTCCTGTGCAGCTCTCTTGAGACGCGTCAGTGGCAGAACTGGACAGACAGAAGACCGAGCGACGCTGGATTCCAGTTCCACATTCTGCTGAACACTGTAAAGCAAGACACAGAAGATGACCTTCTACATATAATATAAGCCAAGAATATGGTTACATTCCCTAGGATAAGCTTCTTAAACCGTAACCACTTCCTCAACACTAAGTTCCAACCTCCCAGTTTGACCAACTGGCCCAGTCTGATGCCACAACACATCTTACAAATCAACCATTAGCATATTATGAGATATGGGAACTTTACATCTCACCAATCTGACTCTATAATATAATAGTACAATTAAATGAGCACAGTTTGAGGGGACATCGACCCAAGATTGTAAAGTAAATATTTAATAACATGAAACCTCCAAACTGGATAAACAATGTTTATTTATACCACTTCGTAACCAACACTCTTCATCAGTAGAACAATAGTTATCTTGGAAGACAACTAGAGTTGGAGAAGACTTACTGTAGAGCTCCATTCATTGTGGAACCAGCTTCGGACACATGGACCCATATCACAGGCCTCGTTGGTCCTAGGTCGGAGGCGGTTGCTGCACTCTCCCTCACCGACAATGTCTCCATGGTTACTGATGCACCTCACATAACGGGTTCTTTGTCCAAGACCACACATGACAGAGCACTGTGGATTCAATAACACACATCGGTGATCATGCGTAAATATAAGAAGGCCATAAAGGATTGGTGTTCACATAGGGGTGACACTTTATACAGTTTACAATTAAAGAGTAAGCAATCTTGTTCTCACGATCTGCCTCTGTCTGCAGTACAGCATCTCCTCTGTGGATGCTGCCTTACCTATACCAGATCCTGCCTGCAAGGGGTTAAGTTCTTATCATTGGACTTGGATCCTGGATCACCTGTGTCTGAGCTTTATAAGACTGCCTTTTCCAGCACACTGGGCCAGTTCATTAACTGTTACTGCTGCTGGTCTCTATGAGAAACACCTGTGATCTGGTTCTGAATTGTCTAATGGTATCTTACTTCTGTTTTTCTCCTCGCATTGCATCCTTTTTCTGTGACCCTGACTTTGGCTTTGTTTGACTTCACTCCTGTTTACTCCCTGTTACTATTGTGGCTCTCTAGACTTCTGACCGTGGCTTGCCTGACCTTCCTCCTGTCTGATTCTTCCATGGATTATCCACTGTCTCCTGCCTCCTCAGCTAAACCTGGTATCCTGGTATTCTGTACCAGCACTTCTCCAATAGTGCCTGGTATCTAGTGTCTCCTGCTTCCTCAGCTGACATTTATTACTGGACAATAATAGCTACGTGCAATGTTGCCTGTAGGCGGACCGATCCAGAAAGAAGAGTTAAAAGGTCAAACTAATGAGCACTCCACTCTGAAGGATTATATTCCCATTCTGCAGCGGGTTTTTTTTTGTTTCGTAGCCTTTTTATATGTCTATATTTAGAAAGTTATCTAGCTGTCCTGTTTGATTGCTGAAAACCGACATCTGGGAAGCATTACATGGGGAAGGTGAGGATAGATTGCGCACAGAAGCCTAAATTTTCAAACAGTGTGACTGGTTTGCATTTTCCTAGGTATAGATAGATTAGTGGTATCAAAACTAGAGAGATGTTCTCGGCAGTCTGAAGGGTCGTGCTCTCTGCTGGTATTTGAGCTTTTTGACCCATCTCAGCAGATGTTACCGTCACTCAACAGATCACTTGACCGACTCTTCTAAACTGATTGTGTTCTTACAGGCTAAATACTATGGAATATAGAAGAGTTTAAATGCATTGTGGTCCTTACCGTACTCCAGTTGCTCTGGATCTCCCAGTGGCTGCAAATACGGAGCTGGCAAGTTTGGGTGACGTTGGGCTTCGCCAAATGCCCGCACCTCTGCGGGTGTACCATAGTGGTGCGGTTTGCATACATCTGGCGACAGAGTACCTGACGATGTTGTATTCCACTGCCGCACGTCCTGCTGCAGACTGACCAGTTACCGACATCCCAGCTGCAAGTAAGACGAGGCAGGTTATGTAGAGATTATACATTATAACAGGTCTACTCTGTAACACACACTATGGGGTATATTTACTAAACTGCGAGTTTGAAAGAGTGGAGATGTTGCCTATAACAACCAATCAGATTCTAGCTGTCATTTTGTAGAATGCACTAAATAAATGAAATCTGGAATCTGATTGGTTGCTATAGGCAACATCTCCACATTTTCAAACCCGCAGTTTAGTAAATCTAGCCCTATGTCTCTAATGGGAGCCTCCCCCAAAGTGACATGAGATAGAAGAATATCTTCATTATTCTCCCAGGAACTGTAACTCTCTGACACCAAACTGTGTTTGGTGGGATTCTTGGCACACTACAAGACACAGCCTGTCCATCCTAGTTAATATAACTTCAAAGCAGCACAATGTGTGAGATGGTCCTGATTTTCAACATAAACATGTGTGTGGCCTACTGGGAAAAATGGCTTGGTCAGAACTGGGTGTGGTTTGGGAAGTCCTGATTTTCCAGTTGCGAATATTGGCAGGTAAAAGAATGTATGAGCACATGTGTAAAACTCCCTATACCATGACAGGACTTGATATATTCTAGTTATCACTTGAGTAAAGCCCTGTATCATTCAAACAAACTTGCAGTGTACTTCCGTAAGACAGGAAGTTTGGTGTGTTTAGAAAAATGCTTCCCCCGCACAGTTCCTGTTCCTGTTTAGAACCCTAGTCCTATTTTCCCTCCTTTTTTTTTTTAAATTATCCTTCTTTTTGGTCTGGTGTACAGATCTTCATTAACTCTCAGAAGTATCTGTTTGACTCTCGCACATATTGGGGCATATTCAATTCTTAAAAAGTTCCGCGGCGTAAAAACTATTAAAGTTAGTACGGTAAAATCTAGCTGGATTTCAGCTCTCGGCTCAGGGAACTGCGAGCTGAAATTACCGTATTAACTGTTTTTCCGTGCACGATTACCGTTATTATCCCGCCGACAATTGAATATGCCCCATAGAAACATTCATACTGTGTAATGTTATGTGCTTTGATTCATTGCAGTATCTTTCTATACATATATAGTAAGATGTGTTTAGTATACTAATCATTTTGGTCTTTTTATAGAAAGTCTCGAGTGCTCGTCATTGACCCTTTTAAATATTGGGATGCACAGTATTTAGTTATCTCAGATATATTCCTGAAGTGCTTATATACACCGATCAGTCACAACAATAAAACCACCTGCCTAATATAGTGTAGGTCCCCCTCGTGCCGCCAAAACAGCTCTGACCCGTCGAGGCATGGACTCCACAAGACCCATGAAGGTGTCCTGTGGTATCTAGCACCAAGATGTTAGCAGCAGATCCTTTAAGTCTTATAAGTTGATGGTGGGGCCTCCATGGCTCGGACTTGTTTTTCCAGCACATCCCACAGATGCTCGATCGGATTGAGATCTGGAGAATTTAGAGGTCAAATTAACACCTTGATCTCTTTGTCATGTTCCTCAAACCATTCCTGGATACTTTTAGCAGTGTGGCAGGGAGCATTATCCTGCTGAAAAAGGCCACTGCCATCAGGTAATACCGTTGCCACGAAGTAATGTACTTGGCCTGTAACAATGTTTAGGTAGGTGGTACGTGTCACAGTAATATCCATATGAATGCCAGGATGCAAGGTTTCCCAGCAAAACATTCCCCAGAGCATAACGCTGCCTACACTGCGTTTTCATCTTCCCATAGTACATCCTGGTGCCATCTCTGCCCCAGATAAATGACGCACCCGACCATCCACATGATGTAAAAGAAGATGTGATTCACCAGACAAGGCCACCCTATTCCATTAATCCATGGCCAAGTTCTGCCGCTCACGTGCCCATTGTAGGTGCTTTCAGCGATGGACAGGGGTCAGCATGGGCACTCTGACCGGTCTGCGGCTACGCAGCCCCATATCCAGCAAGCTGCGATGCACTGTGTGTTATGACACCTTCCTATCATAGCCAGCATCATATGACAGGGGATGCGGCCGCGTCATTGATGACCCGCCCCTGATTGGCCCAGACGGACTAGCCTTTGCTCCCCACACGCATCAATGAGCCTTGGACGCCCATGACTCTGTCGCCGGTTCACCGTTGTCCTTCCTTGAACCATTTTTGGTAGGTACTAACCACTGCATACCAGCAACACCCCACAAAACCTGCCACTTTGGAGATACTTTGACCCTGTCTAGTCATCACAATTTGGCTCTTATCAAAGTCGCTAAGATTCTTACGGTTGCCCATTTTTCCAGCTTCCAACACATCAGCTTCAAGAACTGACTCTTCCCTTGCTGCCTAATATATCCCACCCTATAACAGTTACCATTATAACCAGATAATCAATGGCTTTAATGTTGTGGCTGATCAGTGTATATAACCATTGTTATCTTTGGTAGGTTATTCATATAAAGCATCTATTGCTTTAGGATCACTGGTCTTTTATTAAAATGAGATCAGTCAATAAAACCCATGGAAGCCTAGGGAGATACGGTGGCAATGGAACAGTAGATTTTGCCAGCTCTGCTCCCGTCAATAAATAACCATAAAAAGAATGCCAAGTAACAGTACGGCTTTTGTTCTCTCCATCTACTTAAACTTCAGCAAAATGACGGTGAATAAAAACTATGTATGACAGAGCCAACTGGGAAGACGTTCATCTCTAAACATCATTCGCGCTACTGCAATAAAAATCCATTTTCCATTATGACTCAGAGGTAGAGTTTAGGGGGGGGGGGAGGGGGGTTGGTTGACCTGGATGGACCTTCGTCTTCTTTAAAACTTTAGTAGCTATGTAAGAATGCAGCGCAGTCCAACAGTCCGGCGGTTTTCAAAGCTCTCTCCATTTGTATGGCGTGGAGTGTCTAAAATACTCTGACATTACAGGGAGATTCTAAATAAGATAAAAAGACGTCCTGGAAAATAAATTTTTTTTTCTTATTCAGCTATAAATATTTGCCGGTATTTACAAACATGAAGTGAAAATGTATCTGGCATATCCGGCAACTTGGAGCTCCTCAAATTAGCACACACCGTGAAAGGAAGGTGGTCTTGTGAGCACGAGGGCATGACCGCGCCATAATGGGGGCAGGGCCCTCAAATTGGGACTGACCCACTTAAATTTGGACAGTTAAAGGTATGATCTTGATTATCACACATTCCATCAAGATCAGGACAGATTAGGCCGTTCTCCAAACAGCTCATAGTCCACCCATGCTACTAGCAAGTCTACATCAATGCCCATTTTATCGGCTAAAAATTGGGACTGTCCTACCAAAAATTGGGAATTTTGGCAAATATAAGTGATGACTTTTCAACAACAAACCCACCGCATCTTTTGAAAATGCTGATGATGAAATTTCTAAAGACAAAGAAAACACATTGGCAGCCTGATGGCTCAGTGATTAGCACTTTATCCACCCAGCATTGGGGTCATGAGTTCAATTCCCAACCAGGGTCTATTCTGTGTAGAGTTTGTATGTTCTCCCCATGTTTGCGTGGGTTTACTCCCAAAACATACTGTGTATGGGTGTATGTGGAATTTAGACTGTAAGCTCCAATGGGGCAGGAACTATTACAATATATTTACTATACAGGACATCTCATATTAATATCTTATAGCGGTCAAACAAGAGGGAGGAGATTCAGTATCAGTAAAATAATATACAACTAAACATGTCTCGGCAGCCACTGAACAGGTAATTATAACACTTCCTTTCTGTATCCAGCTCGTGATCCATCAGGCGACTGGTGTTTTAAAGAAAGAAATGTTATTTACTGATGTCATGTCTACTGTACTGTACAATTATGCAGATACTCCCATTATTGCTGAATACCAGCTCCCGTACTCAGCATGCAGCTTGATTACCTGATGGTGTATTATTAGTACAGGTGTTATAGACTAACATAGGTTGTAATCATGCCATACCTTATATAGAATCTCCCTGTAATGTCATCATCACCATTTATTTATATAGCGCCGCTAATTCCGCAGCGCTGTACAGAGAACTCACTCACATCAAATGTCAGAGTATTTTAGACACTCAGCGCCAAATAAAAGGTTTAAATTAGTGCCTGAAACACAGTTCTCCCAATCCAATACTGTAAAATGCAATATGAAATATAACCAGTTATTTCCCTAGCTCAATAGTGCAATAAATATTGTCCGATACAGTATGATACCTCGTAGTATTACTACTGTCCTCTAGAGGGCAATGTATGCACGTTTAAATGGCTTACGGATAGATTATCTCCATACTGTGTAAGATTTACATATAGGTCGCACACCTGATACACAGTGGTCACTATAGCTATGACACAATGACAAAACACACCAACACACACCCATACAAACAAGCAGACACACACACGCATTAATTTAGTCACAAGCACATTGATATACCAGTATGTCCTTTACTGCGGTAGGAAACCTGCGTGAACACAGGGAGATCACACGAACGCCACCAGACAGCACCCTGGTCGGAATCATAACCCAGGGCCGCAGCGCGAGCTACAGGCGTCAGAAGAAACAATGCGCTATTAAAGAGCGCATGAACCTAACACGCTGCAGCTCCTTAGAAAAATCTACAGTATCAATTATCACAGTATGTCCATGGGACAAGTGACAGGACAAGGTACAAATGTAGCCATTGTCTGGCCACAGAGGCCACGCAGAGCATTAGGGAGGCTACTGGCATTCTCAGATGTCACATGGTATGATCACATGTACATTGTACTTACAAGGCAGGGCAGTGTTGAGTGTTACAGGCCTCCTCCTGGGGGAACGGCTTGTTCGATGAATCGCATTCCTCCTCATTGACCTCTTCTAAGGAGCTTCTAGATACACACTGGAACATGGGGTACCAGAATCCTGGGAAGAAAGAAAAAACAGCGGGGTGTCACCGGTGGCAAGAGTTGGGTGTCACAGGAAAAAAAACCACACACCACAGAAAAATAATCTTATTATACACTGAGTTCAGGCAGTTCGTATAATATTGCAGCCTATGCGATACCAAGATAACAGATATGTCGGTTTGTGATCCTTTTGAAATCGATCGGATCATTATCGAACACGGCAACAAATGAAGTCGGGAGACTATTGCTATCAGGATCTGTGCGGAGTCCTCCTCTGACCACACTTAGTGCCGCCAGAGATAAACAATCCGCTCAGCCTAAGAATACCGCGGTCTGATCAAATGGAGCGATCATCCTTTGCTGGATCCCTCGGGTAGAGTGACAGGATTATGACCATAACTATCCTAAAACTGGCCTGCATGGTGCATAGGCTGCAAATATCTATCTGCTCTGTCAAATCGCAATTATCATGTGCGTGAAGCAATCAATTGTTTTCTCTTTTTAGTATTTGAATATTGATCAAATCACTAAACTGAAAAGTTGTGAAATGCGTGACTCAATTAACTAATATTCTGATGGAGGCACTCACCTTTCCCACATGTAACCGAGCAGGGTGTGTTTCCCACCCGTTTCCAGAAGAAATGCGGCTGTTCTGGCCAGTAGTGAACCGGGGGTGCAGGAAGTGGGGGAATGCGGATGTTACGCTGCAAAGTACCAGCTGGCCTTGCTGGTGGTGGTGGTGGTCTAGCTTGCGGTGGTGAAACCAGGATACGTTCCTCCACCGGGTGACTTCGGGAGCCTGTTTGTGTAAGAGAATCACTGGATGGCATTGATCTCGGAGCTCCTACAGAGAGAATGAATGATACTGATGATAAAACTGTAAATACTTAAGTTGTTATATACCCCCTAAAAAAACAGCAGAAGCCCAGAATTGGAAGGGGAACTGTGCCGACTTAGGACAAAAAGATCAAATGGCAATGCTCAGCAAGTCAGTTAAGTTTGCTGTGACATCATTTTCCATGCAGCTGTCTGTGAATTTACCACTAACCTCACTGAACACCAACCAAAACACACACCCCACCTATAGTACACCCACTTCTTGCTTTAGTATCTCCTCTTATGATCTATAAAGCCTCTTAAACAAGTATTACAAGCTAAAACAAACAAACTTGACAATAAAACAGGAAGGACTGGGGGCCGTAGGTGACGTCTCTGTCTCGGAGGACCACCTGTTGTCCATCACTGCTTTTTATAGTGTTTCTATAATATGTAGAAGGTATTGTCTAGCGCCAGCACTTATTCTCTGGCCAAATTCTAGATAAGACTGACTGGCTTCCAATTAAGGTGCTAGAAGTGGATTGCGTCTTATCTCCTGTAGACTTGGCAACCGGCCAATGTTTCGGATACTTGACGCTGGACTGTGCATAAAAGACAACGTGTTCCTGAAAATATCTCTTACCGTGTTCCTGCTGTGGGACATGGGGGACGTAACTTGGATTATCAGGGCTGGGTGGTGATGAGATGAAGAATTGGAACGAGACTCCCGGATTGTCTTGCTGAAATATCATCTGTAAAGAGCAAGAGATAAACTGTGACAGACACTCGCTGATTGAATGCAGTAGGGTCCACATTACATCTAAAGGGGCAGCACGGTGGCTCAGTGGTTAGCACTTCTGCCTCACAGCACTGGGGTCATGAGTTCAATTCCCGACCATGGCCTTATCTGTGTGGAGTTTGCATGTTCTCCCCGTGATTGCGTGGGTTTTTCCCACACTCCAAAAACATACTGGTAGGTGAATAACCATTATATGTAAGCCACAGGTGATTATATTGATAACAAACATCTAATTATAGATAAGGTGATCAGTCTATAGAAAACCTACCCAAAATTTAAAGCGCATTGTAATTTATGCTTTGGCCAATCGTTAAAAACTGTATAAGAGACTAACTTGACTGTGAGTTATTACAAAATATAACTTCTGACTCTTTAACCACAAAGGCCAAGTTCAACTCATTAAAATCAGAATCGCCCAATAAGCTGGCTCAAAGGTATTTGTTTACACGTTAACTTCTGGCGCCTATATTGCTCTGTAGTAGGTCAGTAACGCCAACGCGATTAGTCACAGTTTTGTCACCTGAAACTATTCACGCTAAGCAAATTAGCGAAGTGACAGATGTCTCCATATAGCTACAGATCAAGTTACAAGGGATATTTGGCACAGGGCTTTTGTTAAGATGAAGCTGAATTTTAGGAAAGATTGTTCCTGTGGTTATTTTTCAAAGCCTGTTGTCAACATTATTTCTGCACATTTACGGTTACGAAACTGCATGATCTTTTTGTAAATGTGTACATAAAAACATATATAAACTGCACTGTAAAAAGTAGCTAATATAGTGAATTTCGGCAACTGAACATATAGTGGAGGGCGGGTTAGGGGGCTAAAGTGAGAGATTAGTATTACACTATTGGGAAGCCGCTCTTTTTACGCTATAATTCTGTATTACCCACCAATGATTGGCATTGAATATAGTTAAAGGTCATAGTTCAAATGTATAACTTGGTGGAAGTCACGATCTACTGCCTGTGAGGGTGCATTAAAGAATGTGAAGGCAGCTTCATAGTAAGAGATGGGGGAAGCACAGGAAAAATGGCAGCCGTAGCCTGTTCAAAGACATTCTCCCCTAAGTAATTTAGGAGATGGGAACCAGCAACCTTCACCTTAGAACATACAATGATTCAAGCCCATAACTTTGGCCATAGCAGCCTATACAACTGCATAGTGACATCATACTGTTTACAGTAACAATACTGGCAGTTCTTAAGGATTGAAGGAATTTATATATGCAAATCAGTCAACTCGTTCAGATTGATAATTATGTAACGAGTGCATTAAAAGAAGCGTTCGATCAGATCTCAGTGTGCAATGGCGCTGCCCATGGAGAGGAAGGGTACAGTGTCTTGTAGTAGCTGGGGGCTTCCTCAAACACTCTGATATGAGGTCTAGTAATTACAAGTTAAACAATACTTGCCAACTTTGGCAGCAAGCCCTCTGGGAGGGGGCGCCATCATGGGCGCGTGGCTACGTGAATTGCGTCTAAACGGTACCAATTTTGGCCTATTACAGCAGGGAGCGGGGCCAGGATGACACGTGTAGCCCCACCCACCCACTTCACCAACGAAGAGTGCTGGCTGGAGCAGGTTCCCTGTTCTCCTGGGAGTCTGGGAGAACTCCTAAAATTTTGGGAGTCTCCCGGACATTGCGGAAGAGTAGGCACCACTTTACAAATCGCTGTCCCGATTTTAACAATGATGAGTCTACAAAAAGATGGATTTACTAAGCTGGGGTTTGCAAAACTGCCACAAAACCGCCATCCAAACGGGCAAAACAAAAAAGAGGTGGTTGAGAGAGGCAAGATTGCTCAAACTTCACACTGCTTGTGTCATCTGGTCATACAGAACATAGGAAGAAGCATCATAGACATATATGGGGGCAATCATTATTTATTGAGCAAGGGGTAAAAAATTTATTTATAATTAAGTTAGGGGGGCAAATTTTATTTTCCATTATACGACGGGGTCACTGGCTGTACACCTGTTATGTTTGAAGGGAGAGTTTCTCTGCATGTTGAAAATCAGACTTTCCGTACAATTAGCTCATGGGTCTATGGAAGGATATGAGTCATAACAGTCACTAATACAAGACAAGGCTCTGAATCTGTACCAACTAGAGCACAGGTCAACAAAGCAAAGACCGTGGCCCACGGATGTTCAACTAATTACAACATGATATTACCATCCATCATCCAATCCAAGTGATATCTCCCAGGGAAACAAAAGAAAACCTAGATACCTTATTTTTCCTTTCTTGCTGATCACAGTTTGTTGTTTTGGAGAACATGGTGTTTTGATAAACTCTGTGTCCCCCCCATGTAGGGATCATAGGAAGCCGCAGTGACATGACACAGAGTTCTTAGTTTTAATGGAAATTTTCTTTCTATATAATCACTGTCCCCCAGCTGTGTCCCAACCCCGGCGCCGACCAATAATGTATTTTATTATTGCTTGATGTCTTGAGTTCTATGGAAACCTCTTTTTATATAAAATTATTTACGCACAATTATAGTATGAACAAAACCCATTAGTGCGCTAGTATTATTGCTCTCTGTAGCTTATAACTCAGAGTAGGGCTTTAGCGTAGGCGGAGGGGGTGATATAACAGGGTTACGGCAAGGAACAGTTTCTGTTATAAATTAGTAAGGAATCTGGTTCGACTTAAGAAGGATAAAAGGGGTTTTAGAAAACATTTCCAGGGACGAATCTATAAAATCTCTAAGTGTCCCCGGCAATTAGGGCAGTAGGTACCTATGGGTAGCTTTGCAGACCTGAGCCCAGTAGTCAGGCCCTGAGGGTTGACGTGATAGAGGCCTTATTTGTGGCTGGTATGTGTGTGGGCAGCACGGTGGCTCAGTGGTTAGCACTTCTGCCTCACAGCGCTGGGGTCATGAGTTCAATTCCCAACCATGGCCTTATCTGTGTGGAGTTTGTATGTTCTCCCCGTGTTTGCGTGGGTTTCCTCCCACACTTTAAAAACATACTAGTAGGTTAATTGTCTGCTATTAAAAATTGTCTTTAGTCTCTCTGTGTGTGTGTGTTAGGGAATTTAAACTGTAAGCTCCAATGGGGCAGGGACTGATGTGAGTGAGTTCTCTGTACAGCCCTGCGGAATTAGTGGCGCTATATAAATAGCTGCTGATGATATTAATTTGTCGTCTGTTGTTGTGACCTCATGTTTCATGGTCTCTTGCGTACTGCCCTGGGAAATACAAAGGGGAGGGGCTTCGACAACACCGCAGCTTGCTGTATTTTAGGCAAGTGGTAGCAATATACAAGAGATTGGTGTAAGACCTATGGAGGTTTCAGGGACCATGCAAACTGGGAGCATCTTGCATGAGGTTTACGTACTCTATATCCACTGACAACTGAAAACAAAAATCTAATATAGTGTTGTGCAGCTAGTTCTGCTCTTTTGACTCAGTCCAGTGTCTACGTCATATTTGCTTTCGCCATTATGAAATTACTGACTACTGACGGTTGCAGCAGGATTGATGTAATAACCTTTCCCATTCTCACAAGACTCAGGGTCTCTCCTGCACTACAGATGTCACCCGCTAATTCCAGTCCAGAGCGGCACCACCAGGCGAGAGCAAATAGGTAACTACTATGCGCTGTAAGGCTAAAAGGGGGGACATGTGACCATACTATGCCACAGTAATAGGGGCACAGAAATGGAGATGTAGGGCAGCATGGTGGCTCAGTGGTTAGCACTTCTGCTGCACAGCACTGGGGTCAACCAATCAGATTCTAGCTGTCATTTTGTAGAAAGCACTAAATAAATGACAGCTAGAATCTGATTGGTTGCTATAGGCAACATCCCCAATTTTTCAAACCCGCAGTTTAGAAAATATACCCTCAAATGTTAAAAAAAAATGGCCCGACCATTACTTTCAGTGTGGAGCCCAACTGAAGACCAGAGGACCTCCGAATCAGCCCTGCCAGGTACGTAAATAGACAAGTACGATTTCAGAATGATCGCAGAGTCCCATAACAGGTTTTAGATACAGTGACGGAACCTCTCTAATTTGCACCATACTTATAGAACGGATATGTTTTCCCCTATATGGAAGGACTTTTAAGAAAAGTGATTTTCAGGCTCATTGCGGCTTCCATATAAAATCTAAATCGGAGCACTAGGAAAACGTTTTTTATGTTTTTCTTACAGGATTTTTCAAAAATGGAAAGAAAAACTTTCATTTATACAAAGCTCACATTTAAACGTACCGAAACAGCATCTGAAAATTCCATATTATTACTAGTATATAAATACGCAATATAATTACAAAGGAACAGTGAGCGTAGTTTGTTCCTGGCAATGCGCCATCGTTCTTGGCAACATGTGACCTGGCTTATTTTGCTCTGTGCTGTCCTTGTCTTCCTGACATTGACCTCGCTTGGTTTACTACGTTTTCCACATTACAGCTCTATGTACATAGGCAGCAGAATGGGTGGTTTACTAGGGCCTGGCCCAAAACAAACCAGTGGAGGAACTAGATCTCTACTATACTAGTGGGTTAATTGGTTGCTCTCAAATTGACCCTAGTCTGTGTGTATGTTATGGAATTTAGACTGTAAGCTCCTATGGGGCAGGGACTGATGTGAGTGAGTTCTCTGTACAGTGCTGCGGAATTAGTGGCGCTATATAAATAACTGATGATGATTGTCGGATAAAGGGAGAGCATTGGGTCCTCAATGACGTGGCTCAAGGGACTCAATGAAATTTTGAGATGGGGCCAAATTATCCCTATTTGCTTAATTGTCCCTAGTACAGGGTAATGTATATGCTGGACAAAGTTTTATGTTACCCCCTATGGCCAAATTCCGGGGACTGTGTCTCTTAGTCTGCTCTGTGCCATATTGCAGTCCTTTCCAGACCGGACTACGATTCCTTTGACCTCCTACAAACACAACAATTGTGCCACACAAATCTTTTTCCTCTAGCCCAGTGGATCCCAAACTATCCAGTTCAAGGCACCCTTAGGATCTCCATGATTTTTTCAAGACACCCCTAAGCCAAAAATATTACCAAGTAGTCCCCCGCCTTGCTTACCACTGGCCCTGGCCGAAGCACCCCGGTGAGATCGCCAAGGCACCCCAGGGAGCCTAGGCGCACAGTTTGGGAACCACTGCACTAGCCCATTCTCCTAAGGTACTGTATTGTGATATGATCATCACACCTCAGTAAAACGGACAGGGAAGCCGTTGAAGGTAAAGTGGCTTAGGGGGAAGAGAAGACAATTAATGGCACCTCTTCTGAATGGTGAACTCTGTCATTGCAATAAGTAGCACCAATAAAGAAAACAGATGAAATTCTATAAAAAGCAGATTTTATGCCTCCATCCTTTTATGTTTACATTAGAAAAATCTAAGGATAATATAACATAGGCTTAGAGTCACTTTTATCTTTATTGCACACTATAGCAAGTCTGTATGCAACATCTCCACTTTTTCAAACCCACCGTTTGGTAACTATACCCCCTGGTCTCATCTACCTAAGCTTGTCCACTCTTCTCCAGATATCTGTCCTCATTCTTCCTAGCATGACCTCCTATGAGGTACATATGTAATCAAGTACACTCTTTTCATTTCCAATAACCTCTCTAGTAGTGTAGCAAAATGTCTCTCGTTTCTGCCCAGCCCAGCAGCAACACTGAGTGATATTGTAAAATTAAACCTTTCTTGGCATGTCAGAGCTGTCACAGAGTCTGCAAATTGCTTAATAGCCTCAGAATTCTGAGACACTTGCCTGTCAAAATAAGGCGTGTGTCCTAGAACAGTCACGGTGGTAGAATCAGGCAAGACTCTACCTGACGCCGGATTAGCAGAGGTACGCGGGTATCAGAGTCACATGTCATTACGAAAGTCTCTGTTCCTATATTTAGAGAAGCTGTAATAATTAAATGAAATATCCGCCAACACGTGTAATAATATTTTCACTGTTATTTTTTTTTTCTATGTACAGTAATAATGCCAATGTATAGGTGCTTGGTACGGCCATATCTCCAGAAGGATATAAATACATTAGAGACTGTACACAGAAGGGCAATTAAAATGGTGCATGGCCTACAGCACAAAACGTACCCAGAAAGACTATTTACTAAACTGTGGGTTGGGTTGAAAAAGTGGAGATTTTGCCTATAGCAACCAATCACATTCTAGTTATCATTTATTTAGTACATTCTACAAAATGACATTGAGCATCTGATTGGTTGCTATAGGCAACATCTCCACTTTTTATAGCCCGCAGTTTAGTAAATATACCACTAAAACATCTTAATATGTATAGTTTAGAGCAGAGAAGGGAACGAGGGGACATGACAGAAACTGTCACAAGGGTTATAACAAGGTACAGGAGGGAAACATTCTACAAAGGAAGAGAAGTATTAGAACATGAGGACATGTACTGACACTGGGGGGAAGTAGGTTCAGAGGAAATGTGAGGAGAAACTACTTCACAGAAAGGGTAGTGGATAAGTGGAATAGCCGCCCATCAGAGGTGGTAGAGACTAATACAATAGAGCAATGTAAACATGCTTGGGATAGACATAAGGAAACAGTTATGGTTCTGAAGAGTCTACTGCTATGACTTGTGGACCCTGGCAAGAAGGCATTCTCTGAACGCTGGTTGTCAGGGTCTTGGAGCACAGCAACACAGTTGTCAGGGACTTACGGGGTAAGGAACATGGGAAGAGTGTGAATAGCATGTTTTTGTAGTGTGAGAGTTAACCGGAACACCCCTACGAAAACACGAGGAGAACATAGAAACTCCACACAGATAAGGCCATGGTCGGGAATTGAACTCATGACCCCAGTGATGTGAGACAGAAGTGCTAACCACTGAGCCACTGTGATAAGCTCCATGACATCAATAAGCCAATTGAGGAAATATTCTGACTTCATGATTGTGTTATTAAACTGTCTTTGTGTTTGATCTGTATTCCGTCAGCAGATAGTACTAATGGAGAACATGCAGATTTTGGAAGCCACGTGAGGTACCAGCAGTGCAAGGAATTCATACTTACATATACATCTAGAGCTTCAGAGGTGGGTCCAGAGGACGTGAAGGATTCCCCCTCTTGTTCGTCGCGGCCAGGTTGAATGTAGGTAAAGACAGTATTGCCGGCCTCATATTTTCCCGGTGGATCTATTGCCCAGTTACCATTAATGATAGATTTCCCTGAACGGTTCCTCAGTGCTGAAAATAGGGTGACAATATATTAAACATCATGATATAGGCATATATAAGAATATTTAAAGCTCACGGTCTGGTAGGCAACAGGTCGCACAGAGAAGTTTTCCTAAACTTTCAGCTGTCACTTCCATTACATCCTTCACTCTACTAAACTTCTAAATCCTTCACTCTGCATCATTCACTGTCATAAACTTTTACAGTCCTGACCCTATTAACCTTCCATAGACTTCATGTGAATGGAGGTCTATATATTTACTTAGCTAGACTTCTTCACCACTTTTCCTACTGCTTTCATTGTAAAACTAGCAAATCCCATTCCCTTACACTTTCCATACCAACACTTCTAAATTTCCATACCGCCAAAGTGTATTTTTTTGGGATAAACTCTACTAAACTTGTACAAACTTCAGTTTTTCTAAACGTCTACATTTTTTCCCACTACTAACCTTTAACATCTTTAACTCAACTGAATATGTAGATCGTTCATTTTACTAAACTTCCATAATCTGTCACTCAGTTGGACTTCTCTATCCTACGATAGATGAATATTCTATGGTCTTCTGAACTTCTACAACCTTAATTCCGATGACTTTCTTCACTGTCCACTCTCCTGATGTTTTACACCCTTTACTAAACCTCTACAAGTATCTTCTACCTCGGCAACAATGATGGTTCAGTCATCTACTATATTGACATATACCTTGCGCATATGACCTCTTTTTAATTTTAACACTATTTACTATTGTTTTCACCAATATGGTACAACATAGGTGATTTCAGTTACAGTATTAATCAATATTTAGTGATAGAATTTCAATATAGAAAACTATGTTCCAATCAGAGGCGGAGCTAGTGAGCTGTGGGAAAGTTCGGGAGTAGGGAACTGGAGCCCACAGCTCACTAGTTCCCTGTGCATCGGGCCCCAATTTTCTTCATGGGCCCCGGTGCACCAATGGTAGCTCCGCAACTGGTTCCAATACATGTAGAAATGGCGACATCATTCTCATTCTTCCACCACGATTAATGACGTTCTTACCCAGGTAGTTGGGGCTCCAGGTAAGTTCTCTGACACTGATCTGTGTGGCTCCTTTGGGGATCTCCAGGATTTTGTGATAGCCAATAGGAACATTGATGTCCTTGAACGTCCCCGTAATGAACTTGCACGTCGAGCCATCTCCACCACACACCCCGCAGGTGTCCAAGGTGCTGTTAGATCCTAATATACCATCACAGCCTGGACTCTGTAAAGAGGGGTACATATTTGGTTCTATTATGTCTATGGTAGCTTGCAGGTCCTTCACACCAATCTCACCGTACCGACAGCATATTGTTTATAGAGCTGGATTTCTCTATCTTGAAAGATTTAATTAAGGACTTGTTAAAAAAATCTCATCCTCACCTCTGCCAAATGGGTCAACCCCTACAATGAGTCCTACTAGAATTTGATATTATTTTGTTTTAAAAAAAAAATGGGCCAATCAATTTTTAGAACTATCTACTACCTGCCCTGTTAGGCGATTCCATAACTTTACCGCTCTTACTGTAAAAAATCCCTCCGCCCGTGAAGAAAGAGGGCACGGTACACTACAAGAGGTGCTTCAAGCCACATGTGGACGGTCTCCCTCTAGCGGAAAATGCGCATGCAACCCCCAAGACAGAAGCCCCCAACTTCCCAGGAGCAAAGTCAAATGTTTTGAATGTTAGGGAGGCAGACAGTCCCCTCAAAATGGGACTATCCGGCCTAAATCGGGACAGTATGGAATCATGCATTTACAGATATATTGTGATTTCAAAATAGGTTTGGGTTATGAGAAAACAGATGTACCACACATGTTACAGCCGGGATGATGAGATGAGACTGTGTATTATACCGACTCAGGTTCTCAGATGATAGGAGTATCTACGAGACCACACTTCTCGGTGTTAACTAAGGTTGATCCTAGAAAATGTCCATACTGCCAGCAACGTTATCACATCCTACTGTTTGCAATTATTTCATAGCTGTACTGTGCCTATGAAATCTCCGCATCTCAGCCTTTGTAGATAAGACACATCGTACATCTGCTACCTGGCAATTTACCAGTCACCAAAGCAAAAATGCCAATTCGTGCTCTTGCCACTTCTGTTCACCTACATTTCTGTCATTCAACCTTCAAGCACTTGGCCCAACATCTCACCATTTATCTTCAAGTTCAACGGCTGTCACCTGGGTCTTGGAGAAGATATCAGTTGAGCTCAGTTGTCTTTCACCATTTGTGAAATAGTGTTCTGGTTGGGACACACCGGCCTTTCATTAACCCCTAACTCATCATCCAAAAACCCCAATCCGGTACATTTCGTTTTTTGGATTTTAAAACTGCAGAGTCTGTCAGAATTGGCCAACAGAGGAGCTCATGTGAGTCTCGCTACGTGTGGAACAATGCCCTGGATGTATGTTGAGAACAGGTTTTTCCATGCCAGACCAATTCCCTGGAATGACTATAGAAAGGACCTTGTTAAGAGGAAAACAGACATTCTGGCTCCTAGCATTAGCTAGGAACTAAGTCCATATATTATGGAAGAAATATTGGGATATGAGCCGGAGGGTCTGGTGACCAGCAATAGACTGTGGGGTATATTTACTAAACTGCGGGTTTGAAAAAAGTGGAGATGTTGCCTATAGCGACCAATCAGATTCTAGCTGTCATTTTGTACAATGCACTAAATAAATGAAAGCTAGGATCTGATTGGTTGCTATAGGCAACATCTCCACTTTTCCAAACCCGCAGTTTAGTAAACTCTGGGGGGTAAATGTATCAAGCTGAGAGTTTTCCGGCGGGTTTTAAAAACCAATCAAATTCTAGCTATCATTTATTTAGTACATTGTACAAAATGACAGCTAGAATCTGATTGGTTGCTATAGGCAACATCTCCGCTTTTCAAATCTGCCACAAAACTCTCAGCTTGATACATTTACCCCTGGGTCTCCAATGACTATATCTGAAGTGAAATATCAGACACACCAACCGTTATGGCAATGCAATGTGATCTGAGTTATAACCAGCGCAGACGAGGAACATGACTATGTTCTGGTGATAATTATAAGGATATTAGATATTGAGATATCCCCAAGGTCTCCTCAAGACAAAAAGTTGTTTGTTGGATGCTTTTATGCTGGACAACAATATCTGTGTTGACTACTAAAGTACTTATAATGATAATACGGAATTTATTACATCATTAACATTATAGGGGAGATTCAATTGACAGCCATGTGGCGCGCGGGCATTGTACAATAGACATCACCGGCAATTCCGGTAATGAAATTCCGCTGACTTTTCACTACACCTCTATGAGGTGCGAGAACAAAATGAGCGGAGATTCCAGCCAGAACATCGGCGCGACGTGTCTCCACGGACGTTCCAGAGACAACTTGCGCAAAACTGAATCTCTCACTATAAATGATTATTTGGGCAAGCCACCTGTTAAAGGTGGGTTTAAGGTGTAGTCATCCAGATGTACTTACACATCATTGCTTCTATACTGCGTTATAACCATGAGTGTACTATATAACTGAGTGCGTAAGGTTGTTGGCTAGGAATTATTCATGCACCAATGCTTGGGCTCTGAAACGCGTGGTAGTTAATTTGATCATGAAATAGTACTCCTCAAAATAACACTTGACCCTATTGCTGAATCTCTTTCTACCATTTAATTTTGGATGTCCTTTCGCCACCTAAAACTTAATCTTTCAAATAATATTCCCACCAGCCAACAGACGTTACCTACCTGACATCTCTATATCTGTTGACAACGTAACAATAAAACGCTATCCCCAAGCTCGCAGCCTAGGTGTGATCTTTGACTCAGAACTATCCTTTTTTCCCCAACATTCAATCTGTATCCAAATCATGTTACATACATCTAAGAAACATTTCCAGAAAATGCACAAATCTCACACGAGACACCGCAAAAACTTTAACTCATGCCCACATCCTCTCCCGCATTGGCTATTGCAATTCCCACCTTACTGGTTTTCCACTAACCAGATGTTCACCCCAACAAGCTATTTTAAATGCAGTGGCTAGACTATTTCCACCTGCTCTGGCCTGTCAGTCCCTACATTGATTGCCTGTATTTTAACAAATCCAATATAAAATACTTCCGCCAACATACAAGGCCATCAACAAAACTGCACCACATCTCATATCTCTTGTTTCAAAATGTATCACAACTCAACCTCTCTGTTCTGTGCAAGATCTGCGTTTCTCATCCACTCTCATCACCTGCTCTCATTCCAGCTGAAAGGACTTTTTATTCGGGCTGTGGAATGTCCTCACTCACACCAGACTGTTCCCCTAGCCTCCACACCTTAAAGTGTTTCCTGAAACCCACCTCTTCAGGTAAGCTTATTAAATTCCTCAACCGCCCTCTTAACCTCGCCAGGTATTGTACCCAATTCTATCCTACCTAATCACCGACCCTCTACACGGTTCACACAAAACATCTATTCTCCTTCTATACTCAAACCCCACTAAGCACTTTTTCCTATCATAATCTGGCTGGACCAATATGCAACAAACAGCACATAACCTTGTGTGTTCCTACAGATTGAAAGCAGGGCCCTCTTACCTTTTCGTCTGTTACTGTGTGTATTAACAATTGTAAAGCACTGAAGAATATACATGACACTATATAAATGAACGTTAATAAGTAAATGAATAATACATATCCAATCCACTATGCCTAATAAAAAAAACCTTACTCCAGTCCTCAATCTCTGCATCCACAAAACCTCAATACCTGACTTCCAATCTAAAACCCTAACCCCAGCCCTAAATGACAACTCTATACTCCCAACAGTTCGAATTTTCAAGACCAACTGGTGTACAGAGCATCCATGCACAAGAAGGGGGGTGGCATGGTCACAGATCATTGGTGGGGGGTTTGTCCAGGGCCGTATATAGGGCTGTGCGATAGGGGCGACCGCCCAGGGCGCAACGCTGAAGGGGGCGTAGTTTATGAATATTTTAGGTTCTTTGGGTAAAATTGAGGGCTAGGGGGGGCGGCATTTTTCTTTTTCGCCCCAGGCGCTAAAATTTTAAGTTGCGGAAGGAATACAATTCTAACAATGCCAAAATAATATGATATATAAAACATCATTGGCAACAGTAATTGGCACTCCAATTTGTTTTAAAGGAGAAGCCGGAATGGTAAGTATGCAGATCATCATCATAATCATCTATTTATATAGCGCCACTAATTCCGCAGCGCTGTACAGAGAACTCACTCACATCAGTCACTGCCCCATTTGAGCTCACAATCTAAATTCCCTAATATACACACACACACACACACACACACACACACAGGATCAATTTGATAGCTGCCAATTAACCTACCAGTATGTTTTTGGAGCACCCGCAGGAAACCCACACAAACACGGGGAGAACATACAAACCCCTCACAGATAAGGCCATGGTTGGGAATCAAACTCTCGACCCCAGTGCTGTGAGGCAGAAGTGCAAACCACTGAGCCACTATGCTGCCCAGATCTGAGTGTCAGAGCTGGACAGGAAATGCATCATTGCAACAGTAAATTGTATTTTAATTGCAGTAAATGCTTACTTTGGTACAGGGCAGGGTGTTGGGAATTTGTACACTATTTTTTCTAGCGTTGTTGTATAGCTCGGTTGAGCATAGCAATGCTGTGCTTAACCACTGAGGACATGTAGCAAGTGAGGATCTACTGGGATAAACTTTATCAATGATAAAAAGGAGCGAGTCCTGATGTCCTCTCTATTAGAAGGTCTCTGGGCACCGTACGGGTTAACAAACACTCAGTGTTTGGCCGCTATGAAATATCCCATTGTCTCCCAGTACAGTCTGGAACTGGACCAGTGGTTCTGGCTCTACATCACAAGAGCTGCAGCTTGGTGCTCTCGCATGTGGTCTCAATCGCTGCCGGAGACAATGGCTGCATGTTTGGAGTACGACTCTGTCTCCTACGGATCTGTCTGCGACCGTGTTACCTACAACCTCTTCCCAGCTTGAACTCCTCACAAAAGAATGAATTACACTTATGTGACCAACGTGTCTGTTGCCCAGAGGTCGGTGTTGCTTTTGCAATCGGCTGGAGGCCGTAAATTCATCTCTCTCACCCTGTAACACTTAAAAATATTATATTAATTTGGCAACGGCCATGTACCTCAATTGGCGACCACCTTTTCAGAGTTTGATTTTTACAGTTTGACTCATTTGTAACACGAGGTTATCTTAAGGTCACGTACAGCCTTGGCGCCTAATACAAAGGTTTAGAACGTCTGCACTAAATCATAGGAATGTGACTGACATTCTAATCCCCCGGGAAAGAACATCATGAACAGACATCAATAACCACTTTGATATTAGACTCACCGAGCTGGACCTGTTTATGGAAACAATAAAAAGTTGTAAATATAACGGTTTATAGCCAGGACCCAGCACAGCCCTCAGTAGCAGTGGTCAGCGGTGGTATGTCTACTTATTTTAAAAAAAAATTAAGATAGAGAACCACCCATTCACATCTGTCTCATTGGAGCTTACAGTCTAAACTCACTAACATACAGACACACTATGGTGTTAATTTTGTCAGCAGCCAATTAACCTACCAGTATGTTTTTGGAATGTGGGAGGAAACCGGAGCACCCGGAGGAAACCCACGCAAACACAGGGAGAACATATAAACTCCACACTGCATAGGCAAACCGAGGGAAGAGGGTAGGGGGGTTTTCTAGTGCCTGGAAACCCCCCTCACAGCCTGAGATACTGTATACTTGAGGTGGCTGGACCCTGCCGCGGGACCAGCCACTTTGCAGTTTGTGTGCAGATCGTTTCTGTCTGCACTGTTCACAGCCATCTCTCTCCAACAAGTATTGAAAGCAGCAAGAACAGGTAGGAGAGAGCAGGACAGTCTGTCAACTGTACTGATACACTCAGTCAGGACTTTGTCCTGATTGTAGGGACAGTTGGGAGGTATGTCCTGCTTCACATGGCTCTGCACGAAAAGGGAGAGCTGTGTGCCCCTAACAGTAGTGCACGCAGAATTGCCCGTGTATATGATGGGGATAGGAAGAGTTGGAGAGCAGCCAAGTACTGTCTAAAATTATAGCCACGCCCCCAAGCATGCTGGCCACGCCCACTGGCGGTGTGGCATGGAAACTCCTCTCTACAAATCCTGCGTTTGCCCTGCACAGATAAAACCATGGTTGGGTATCGAACTCACAACTCCAGTGCTGTGAAACAGAAGTGTTAACCACTGAGCCACCGTGCTACTCAGAACAAATGAAAGGACAGTCATTTCAACAGTACACTATTTTAATGATGCGGTTCTTTACATAAATGAGCTTAGAAGAAAAGTAAACATAGCTGTGATTACTCCTTTTGGCCCTTTTTTTTTAATGAAAATTCGTAGATTCAAATTCTTCCCTGACAAACGAGTTAAATGCTATGTGTTGTGGTTCTTTTGACAGACAGACGAGATTACATAGTACATCCTCACACTGCTCCCTGCCCTGTGGCGCTGAGTGTGGTGTCTGAACACAAGGCTTGCACCCCTGAGGGGACACTTTATATAAGCTCTCTGTAACGTATGCGAAGTGCGAGCAAGTGGAGCCTGCAGCTCTTACGACTCTCCGGAGAGGCAGCTTCCCTCCTGCTATGGTAACAACTATGTGGTTACGAGGCAGCGCTTTTGAATGTGAAAATAGAGGAATTAGTGCAGTCATTTAAAGCGCCCCTTTCCCTCGCCCCTCTTTTTCCTTTTGTGGGCTGCCTGTAAATTAAGTCCACATAAAAATCTAGCAAGTGGTACTAATAAGGCCAATGTCCGAATTTAAAGGGCCGATAACGCCAATCCAAAGCCGAGATAGACACATTTCTGTGATAAGGCCCCGAGATGCCTCGCAGCTCTGTGAAGACACAGGGGGCTTGTTCTAGAGGAGAATGCAGCAGACTGAGGGCATTGTGAACGGACGGCGCCTTGTCTCAATGTGTTAACAATATGTTGTGGCAGCGTAAACCTTCAAATCGCTCATGTAATGCAGAGAGGGAGGCCTGATAGGGGAACGCTAACTGCTGTTGAAATTGTGGTGATGGGAGATGGGGTTCAAAGAGCATCCTGGAGATAACATCCGGAGACAATGAAAGTCTGTAGGTGATTGGACGGCCTGATCGCTGAACAAACCAACCAATGTGGAGGGCTTAAATCTCAGCGGCTGAAAACTCGATTGCAAATGGCCCATGCATAGTGGCTGGCTGATGATTGCAAGCTAAACTTGCTACCATTTCCACCTATGAAAAATTAACCAAGGCAAATGTGAAACATAATCATCTTCAATATTACAGAAACCCAAACAGTACAGAAAAATGGACAGGACATCCTAAAACTTGACTGTCTTGGGGAACCCTAAAAAGCAGGAGCTGTACCACCACACATACACGCCAAAAGAGATATTTCTGCCAATGGACGGAACGCATTTACCGACAGATCTGTGCTCTTCATCTGTCATAACCAACGGCTGAAAAGATGGTGACTCTGCACACTCCATAGAGATCTATGGACACTGCCGGTCCTGAGTACATACACACTGCAGAATCGGAACGACATCGTTCCATCATTGAACGAGATTTTAGTTAGCTTTAACAATCAAATGAAACAATACGATGAGCTTTGGAATGATAATCGTTCAGCGTTGGAGTGTACACACTAAGTCGATATCGGGCCGAACGGTCGTTTATCGTTTGATTGGCCCGATAATCGGATGAAATCACCGTAGTGTGTACCAGGCCTAAGTTTTAAAGTTTTCCTCTATACTTTACCGATATGGACTTGCTGTGTGTGCAGATCACTGTGTTTCTATAAGACCCTTGCACAGCAGTCAGTCTCACCTGCCATGTCCGTTGTTCTATTCACTCAAATAACCCATACTTACCTACTTTCTGTAGTCTGTTTCCGGGAGATGGGCGTGACTGGAGGGCGGGAGGGTGCGGGGCGGGGCAGGGCAAGACAAATCGCGTCATTTTAGCCCCGCCCCCGCGGCGGAAATGGCCTTTTGTCGCGGGGGGCGGGGCCAAAATGTTGCCATTCTGGCTGAATCGTGTCATTTAGCGGTGGCTGCAGCGAGATGCGGGAGATTTGCCAGCTCTCCCGGGAGCTCGGGAGACTGACCCGAATTTTGGGAGTCTCCCGGACATTCCGGGAGAGTTGGCAAGTATGAAATAACCTGGCCCTGGGTACCTCAGTATTAGCCCACTTTTAATACAGCTACATGTCTACGGTGCAGTGAAAAAGTCAGGAACAGACTTAATTGAAGACATAAGGGCAGCACGGTGGCTCAGTGGTTAGCACTTGTGCCTCACAGCACTGTGGTTAAGAGTTTGATTCCTGGCCAGGGACTTATCTGTGTGGAGTTTGTTCGCCCTGCGTTTGTGTGAGTTTCCTCCTCTTAGCACAGGAGTTTCCTAAACAACATCTTTATATTTACTTGATTTTACAATAAGTAGACTGCACATGGACATTTCTTACTAAGGGGTCTATTTACTGTTGTGCAGTGGTAACACTCATTGTGATAAATAATGTAACACCGCTACAATTTACTATGCCGGCAGCCTAACGCCACTGTTGAATGCAGAGTGTGAAATGCGCCGGTGCGGACTAAAGTCGTCGGATTTGACCCAGCAGCGAATCGTGCGAGGCCTTTCCAGCTTCACTGGACCTCATATAAATAGATGAGCTTATGTCATCCTGAGATAGCGTTAGTTTGCAGCGAAAACTAGTAAATCACTAAACATTGCAGTCCCTGTAGAGTTCTGATTTCTCTTGTAATAACCCCTTCATAAACTAAGTGCAGTCCTGCAAAAGCCAATCTCCAGGGAAAACAGCTGTTTTGGGCTATCACAGTTTGTTAAATAGACCCCTAGGTGCTTAATGAACAAAGCTACCACTGTCGTACTGTGGTATGAAGAGCCCAAGGGGCTTATTGGTCAAACGCTAAACCATGCGGAAACGTTTTGTTCTGCATGGTTTAGGCATTTTTAAGTAAACTATTGAAGAAAAGCCTAACGCAGGAGGTATCAGAGATATCTCCTGCATTAGGCACATTACTGCCGTTCCCATTACACCAAATGGGGACTGCGCTGCGGGAAAACGTACCAAGCTCTGAAAAAGTTTAGCTTTTCGGAACTTGACCACGATGGTGTCAGCTGTTCAATACTATGGGGGGAGCAACAAAGGAGAGAGAGCTTCGGATCCCTCTCCGGCAGCTTTCCTGCTCTCCCTTGTGTGTTAATCCACATAAATGACCTTCAGGTCAGAACCCGGAATAAACTTTAGAAAGAGGTCATCGTAGGGACAGCCTCCTATTGGACGTCCTGTCCCGCCATGGCTGCAACAGTAATGGCCACTTTAATTCATCTGTCATCTCTGCAAAGTTAATCAACGATATATACTTTAATGTTTTTAAAACCAATATACTACTAATTTACCATTCCTTTTTCTCCTGAACGGAGATGCCTTTGTTTTTAGTGTGAAATATTTTCATTTGCTTTTTTAATCACGAGAGCCGTGCCTTATTTGCACCTAAAAAGAGAAGAACACTTTGGGGGTATATTTATTAATCTGCGGGTTTGAAAAAGTGGAGGTGTTGCCTATAGCAACCAATCAGATTCTAGCTGTCATTTTGTAGAATGTACTAAATAAATCAGAGCTAGAATCTGATTGGTTGCTATAGGCAACATCTCCACTTTTTCAAACCCGCAGTTTAATATAAATATAGCCCACGTCTTTCCAGCACCCTGGGCAATATAATAGCAGTCTGGCCTAATTATACACTTTGTGACCCCACACAGGACACGTGTTGTGCACTTCTGGTTCATAAAAAGACCCTTAGGAAAATGGACATTTAACACAGATTATATTTCTTGATAAAGCAACGTAAAAATGATGCCAGCAAAAAATGTACCAAACTAAAAATAAAAAGTCTGACTTGTTTTTTAACCCCGTGTTAATTTGCAGGGAGCAGCTTGGAACTGTCCTCTGCAAACCTCACTATTCAGTGTCAAGAAAGGACGTGTTACCAGTCAATAGTAATCTCTGTCCCCAAATTAGCAGTGTGACAGACAAGTGAAACATCTGTGACCATCAGCACGAGGGACCGTCCTGCTGGGTGGTCTCCAACCAAATGTTCACTATACGTTTATTTTAGAACAGGCTTTTCCAGGGGCTTAAATTGAAATATTACTTTCCAACCACCTTAAATTTGTGTACTCGGGACCCTGCCCTCTGCCCCCCACTGGCTGGATATCTCCTGTGTGTGGCATCTCAGAGACTGGATCATTCAGTGGAAGAGAAAGGCCCCAATTTAACTTTGTGAGAATCAGGGTAACAGAATTAATGATGCAGCCATTTCCGCTCCATGAATAATTGTTGCTGTACCAAAAAACCCATTATATTTCACTTCACTGTGTAAAGAGAATAGGGAATCCGAGGGGGGCGCACAGTGAATAGACAACAAGCTTCCAGAGACCAGTGGGCATTCACTACTCATAGTACATAGACTTTCCTCAATGGGTCCTAACTTTCCTCCATGAATGTCCTAACTTTATTTGACTTTTGGACAGTACAATCCCCTGTGTGCTTCCACCATTCCAAATCTGGTGAAAATAAACCTTTTTATGCAAACGGAATATTTCACTTTAACACACATAAGGGTCATATTTGATTGACACTCTGCTGGTTCAAACAATCCTATCTTTATTTAAAACTCATAAGCAAAGCAACAGGTTCATTCTGTACATTGCTATATTTAATTAGGGGCATTCATGGAGGAATAGAGCAAATAAAGAGGGATATAGCAAAGTTACAAAAAATAGCTTGGTATTTTTTCAGACTCATAAGGCTGAATAATCCACATCAAAGGGGTATATTTACTAAACGGTGGGTCTGAAAAAGTGGAGGTGTTGCCTATAGCAACCAGTCAGATTCTAGGGGGCATATTCAATTCGGATCCCGATCCGCGGGATCGCGCCGGAACGGGCCGCGAACCTAATCCAGGGTACTGCAATAACGTCCGCGTTATTGTGGTACCGTATTACCGGCAGTAGTGCGCATTTTCCGCGGTAACGCACGTTACCGCGGATCGGGATCGGAATTGAATATGCCCCTATATGTCATTTATTTAGTGCATTCTACAAAATGACAGCTAGAATTGATTGGTTGCTATAGGCAACGTCTCCACTTTTCCAAACCTGCAGTTTAGTAAATACACCTCAAAGTGTTTACTACCCTGTTAACTACAGACCTGACATTGAAAAATATTTTTCCTGCTGTTCTTATCCAGCAGGAGACAAAATGGAGGCTGTTGAGGGCCCTGTCTCTAACCCTCATCCTGTCCCGTGTTCCCAACGTTGTCAAATCTAGCAATATTTGGCCATGTACCAAAGCCCTTAAAGCATACTTGCCAACTCTCCCTGAATGTCAAGGAGACTCCCTGAACTAGGGGTGATCTCCCTCACTCCCTGAAGGGTCTGGCATTCTCCCCGATGCTGAGCCAGTACAAGACGTGGTTGGCTTCGCCATCTGTGGCATGATGACACTGTTCAGAAATTGTGTCCTATGTCCATGTATTGATGCCTATGGAGGTGGCCATTTTCATGGAGAGCAAGATTTAATCAAAGACTGACAGGTAAGACAACCAGACTTCAGTAATGGAGACAGAAATGTAAAAGACACTTCAGTCTCTAGAGATTCATTAGCTGCTATTTCTTTAACGCATAGTTGCCTACTCTCCCGGTTCTCGCCCCCGCAATAGATAAGTGCTGAGGGGGTGGGCTTAATGACACAAATATTGCGTCATTAAGCAATTAATTAATGCGATTCGTCAAGCCCCGCGCCCGCACTCCCACCTCCCCCGGGATCTCCCTGAAGCTAACTAGAAAAAGTAGGCAAGTATGCCTTAAAGTAGAGCTGTCCCCTACACTCAAGGCAGGCAGCCATTTTGTGGTTCGTATCGATATTTGTCACTAGGAGCTAAAGCCATGATTGAGTCATGGAGGACTAAATGCTGCAGGCACCATAATGAATTAACTGGAGGTGAATGTTGGCTCAGTCCAAAAAAAATGGCCGCTTCCACAGTGTCAAGTTGATAGGTTCAAGCTAAAGACATACTTACCAACTCCCGGAAACTTGTTTCCGGGAGAGGGAACGTGACCGGAGGGCGGGAGGGGGCGGGACGATGCCAATCGCGTCATTTTGGCCCCGCCCCCTGCAAAACTTAATTCACGTTGCGGGGGGGCGGGGCCAAAATGACGCGATTCTCGGTGAGATTGGGATGCGGGAGAAATGCCAGCTTGCCCGGGAGCCCGGGAGACTGACCCAAATTTCGGGAGTCTCCCGGACTTTCCGGGAGAGTTGGCATGTATGGCTAAAGAGCCGTGTCATGCAGCGACAGTCTATAAAATGTAACACAGACCTCTGCTTGTCTTCATCTGCCCCTCTATGTACACTCAGGTTCTTGAAGCTAATTGAATGCGGATACTTCAATAGGCCATAAAGTGTTATTCCTAGAGGACGAATAAGGTCACAGAGATGAGGAAAATGGCTGACAACTTCCGTTACCTTGTAATATACCTATTACAGGGAGTGGACGTCCTCGCTAGTAATACAGGAATTGTAAGCTGCTTGCCATATGTCAGGTTATAATTGACCACAGCTGTGTCCGGTGCGTTTTGGAGTTACTGCAAAGGATGCTGGGAGGTGGTTTTATGAGCCTGAGAGGTCATAGCAGTAGCAATGCATAGAAGACACCTAGGCCATGCCAGGGACATTTACAAACAGACTGCGGCTATTAATGGCGTGCTGCTAAGTTTACACTTAAGACGTAAATCTTGAATCTAGACAGACGTTTGCATTTTATGCGGAAGTGTCAAACTCTGGCACCCAATAATTTTGTAACATGCTAAACATTGACCCACACACAAGTTCTGCGACGCGCTGAGTTAAAATGAAATATTTGATTTACAATTTAATAAACTGTGTCAATAAATAAAACATGCTGAAAACAGCATGAAACACGTTTTAACAGTATGACAAAAAAGCAGGTTTAATGCCTATGGGGACTGTGTGTAAAATCTTATTATGTAGTCAATCACAGGGCTCCCAAACGGCTGAGATTAAAATATGGGATAGCCTTACATTGTCTTACTCCATCTAAACCACATAATGCTTTCCGTGCGGTGCCAAATACAGTAAAATAATTATAGGAACCTAGTGCCACTTATTGTGTTCAATCACGTGCATCAGGAATGTTAATTCGAACAAAACAAACAGTTTCCAGCAGTAAATCCGTGGTACATGAGACCTACCAATGTGTTCTGCACAGTGCAGTGTGAGAAGACTTAATTGCCTTCTACTAAAACTCTTACGTATGCCCTGAGCAGAACCCATTGGGACTACTACAACGTACTGTGAATTAACTACGTATCTAACATTTATCAGCTGTGAATATCAAGAGTCAAGCAGAAGTAATGGCTAAAAATATAATTTCGCTTTCAACAGACAAGGGGGTATATTTACTAAACTGCGGGTTTGAAAAAGCGGAGATGTTGCCTATAGCAACCAATCAGATTCTAGTTATCATTTATTTAGTACATTCTACAAAATGACAGCTAGACTCTGATTGGTTGCTATTGCAACATCCCCACGTTTTCAAACCCGCAGTTTAGTAAATACTTGGACTTCATATAATCGCTGTACATGACATGCATTTACCATGCCATATATATTAGGCTTCACCCAACCTTATAAACTTATCTCATTTTGTGTAGCCTGCATTTCTATAAAGCTTCGGAGGTAATAACTGATACTTTAATCCAAGGAGCATTCATTCCGACTGTACACAAGGAATGAGGGATTTAGTCATTTCTACCCACAATCCCCTGATATACAGCAGGTAGAGTAATCATGACACATCCACCAGGCGCATCTATAAATATTCTCTTGCCGTCGCCTTTTACTCTACAGGTCTTAGCATGTGCACTTCCTCAGCAATATTAATAAAAATATTTTCCATTACGCCTCATTTGTTACAACTGTCATTTTAACTCTTGGCTACAATAGAGAAGGATGGCCCCTTGCACAATTCAAGATGGTGATACTATTGTGACTAGAATATTTGGTATATTTTATGGGTTTTAAAAATAGGTTTGTGTCATGTGATCAGCGCTAGAAATGGAAAAACAAGAGGGGGAAAAAAAATGAAGTTCTTGCTGCTTAGCTGAAGCACCGAGCGTCAGGATAACCATTTACTGACAGACTGAGACAAGTGCCACCTGCCCGTTACCCTCCAAATCTTCTGGAGGTCGGAAAAGTCGCCAACTATGATGTCCACGATAGACGTGTACGTGGCCAAAATGGATGGAAACTATGGGGGAGATTCAATTGCTGTCAATGTGCCACTGCCAGCCATTACGGTAGAAATCTCCGCTCAGTTTTCACGTTGGCGCAAAGTGTCTCTGAGGACGTTGCCAAAGAGGCACGCTGAATTGAATCTCCCACTATGTGTGACAAATGGCCACATGTGGACCCGCCAATGTGCTTAGAAGATGACTGTGAAAATAAACGTAATTTTGTGACAAATAACAATGTTATTTATTGTCATCGGATCATTATTTAGCATTATGGGCAGCACGGTGGCTCAGTGGTTAGTACTTCTGCCTCACAGCACTGGGGTCATAAGTTCAATTCCCGACCATGGCCTTATCTGTGTGGAGTTTGTATGTTCTCCCCGTGTTTGCGTGGGTTTCCTCCGGGTGCTCCGGTTTCCTCCCACACTCCAAAAACATACTGGTAGGTTAATTGGCTGCTATCAAATTGACTCTAGTCTGTGCGTTTGTCTGTGACTGTCTCTGTGTGTGTGTGTGTGTGTGTGTGTTAGGGACTTTAGACTGTAAGCTCCAATGGGGCAGGGACTAATGTGAATGAGTTCTCTGTACAGCGCTGCGGAATTAGTGGCGCTACATAAATAGCTGATGATGATTCTCCCGCATCTGCCCACCTGGGCAGAATTTGGAGCCTCCGTGACACAATACTCGGGGAATCGTGGCCTTTTGGCACGTCCCCACGGTAAAATGATGTGTCATTACATAGCAGGGGCGGGGCCAAACTGATGTGATTCGCTGAACCACGCCTTCCCCCGGAGGACAACATTCTAAAGTTGCCAATAATGCTGTTGTGCAAAATGCTGTCCACACACACAAAAGGTAAAACTACGCTCTCTTTAAAGCTATGATTAAAATAAATATACATTTTATAAATGTTGATAATATTTTCTATGCTAAAGTCTACCCTTGTCTTCACAACAAATAGCTTCGCTATGTTTTACCAATGTAGACATATCTCATGATATCACTAGATCTGAGTGTGTTACTCCAATCCGCTCACTGTGTCCTGAGTGGGATTAAGACAAATTGTTGGCTGAATTGAAGTGGTTTAGGTTACAATGTCTACAGGAATGAAAATCCGCAGGAGAATTCCCCCGGGACATGTGATCTGGATGAAAGAAGAAAAGTAGCGATATTTAAGACAAGCACGTAATAATCTTGTTATTGTATAGCGGGCCGTGCTCATGTGATGTGGTACAGCGTTGGAAAATGTAGGTTTGTTTGATGTCAGGATTGCAGTCCGCTGTCCAGGATAATGGACTACACATTAGCGAGATTGGAACCAGTATCTGCAACCGCCCTATAGCAAGTGCAAAATATACGCTTCCTACATGCGCATATTTGTGTGTGTTCATGGATGAACTGCATTTGCGAAAACACGCCTCTACTGTACGGTCAGGCGGTTTCCTCCCACATGCCAAAAACATACTGATAGGTTAATTGGCTGCTATTAAATTGCCCTTAGTCTCTCTCAGTCTGTGTGTGTGTATGTTAGAGGATTTAGACTGTAAGCTCCAATGGGGCAGGGACTGATGTGAATGAGTTCTCTGTACAGCGCTGCGGAATTGATGGCGCTATATAAATAAATAGATGATGGTGATGGGTTCGCCCACTCTCTGGGCATGCGCAGGGTGAATTTGCGCAAAGATACTCTGTGCAAATTGACGTACGTCCCACTCTGCCCCATAATCTTCTGGTTTCCCCTAGGCACATGCCTATGGCGCCTGATGCTGAACTAAGCTCAGGACACTTTACTAAAAATGATGTTTGTTTTTGAATTATAGACAACAGAACGATTATTTAATATAGTGCAAATAGCACGGTGGCTTAGTGGTTAGCACTTCTGCCTTACAGCACTAGAGTCATGCGTTTAATTCCAAACCATGGCCTTATCTGTGAGGAGTTTGTATGTTCTCCCCGTGTTTGCGTGGGTTTCCTCCGGGTGCTCCGGTTTCCTTCCACATTCCAAAAACATAGTGGGAGGTTAATTGGCTGCTAACAAAATTGACCCTAGTCTCTCGCTCTCTCTCTCTGTGAGTGCTAGGGAATTTAGACTGTAAGCTCCAATGGGGCAGGGACTGATGTGAGTGAGTTCTCTGTACAGCGCTGCGGAATTAGTAGCGCTATATAAATAGCTGCTGATGATGATGATAGCAAACATAGTAACCCAAATGAGCTATCCAGATAAAGGTTTTGGCCCGTCCAGTGAAAGTTATACTGGTCACATATACTAGTGTTTTATGGGCCAACTAGCATGTGCAATTTCATCCTTCCTGTATGTTATCCAGTTAAATGTAAGAGTTGACCAATCGATGACCACATCCTCCACCATCGGTTTGCTACACTGCTGGGGGCCCTGTGATTCACTTATTCAGTGCAGGTCTTCAAACAAAGTACATCTGTAGACAAATTGATCACAGATCTGGTCACGCAGGGATTTGGCCAAACGACTGGACGCATTTGCCAGCAGTAGACTAATTAAAGCTAATGGCTGACTGCTAATAGCTACTCTAAATCCAGGATTAGATCCAATGTGCAACAACTGAAATAAGGCAAATACATCAGGGGGTAAATGTATCAAGCTGCGAGTTTCCGGCAGGTTTGAAAAGTGGAGATGTTGCTTATAGCAACCAATCAGATTCTAGCTGTCATTTATTTAGTACATTCTACAAAACGACAGCTAGACTCTGATTGGTTGCTACAGGCAACATCTCCACTTTTCAAACCCGCCAGAAACTCACAGCTTGATACATTTACCCCCAGGAGCAGGAATTTTTTAGAACAAATTTCCCTTGGCAAAATCCAGGACTGATCTGTGACACGAGGGACCTATATATATTCCCTGTTATTCATTACATCTTAATATGGTATTTGTTTTGGAAGGAAGCCACAATTCCAACATCTCCTTTGCTGCCTTCAAAGGTTTCCATTGAAACTATGGCAGACGTTTTTTTGTGCTACTATTTGTAAGTTGGTATAAATGTTTTTTGATTTTCTTTAACGCCACAGACTCCTCTACCTAAATAACCTTTGTGATACACTATTGAAGTCACCAGAGAAAATGTAATGCTTACCGAGCAAACTGACACTCTCCCTCCAAAACGTATAAATGCAAACATACAGCGATACAAGTTCTTTGAACAGAGAAAAACATATGTTTAAAGAGAACCGTATGGGGAGATGAATGACCCCTTAGTAAGGTATGCTGTTCATTTATCTCTTTATTTCCTCGCTGAACGTCAGGAAGTGACCACAACAGAGAGTACGGCACATGTTCGGCGTGGTTAGTCATCCTAGCTTCTAGTATTATGTACTTGTGAAGACTGCGGTTTCTTTTCTCCACCTCCCGGTGGTTACAAGTCTCACAAACCTACGGTACAATGTGGTCTTACACACACGGCGCTATAAGTCATCCTATTTTGAATGGAAAACATACATTTTACCTCAGTAAAGGTCCAGACTAGCCAAAGGCATGACTCGGCATTGTCAGAAACTTGCCGGATCTTACAGAGTCATGTTATCAGCCATCTTGGATTCCAACAGTCTAGTCAACTTTGACACATAGCCAAGAAAGAGTCATGAAGTCAATGACAGTAAACAGCGAAATATTCGCACTATGGGTCGTGTCAATATAGACGTGCTTCTAAAGATTACCCCCATACTTACCAGACACTGTCCGTCAACACAAACGTCCAAGGAACCGGCTTCACACGGTGAGCCATCTTTGACCTTCTCCGTGTGACGTACGTAGAAACGATAGCCAATGGGACGGCAGTTCAAGGCACATCTCTGGTTTCCGTTCACTACAAACAGAAGGAAAAGACAATGGTTAATTTTCCGCAGAAACAAGTCACTAAGAAACTCCACTGCAATTTACTAAGATGGCCGCTCTCAGTAGATTTATTTGACATTACTGCCAAGAAGAAAAATCAGAAAATGAGAAGAAAGTTGCAACACTGTTCTGTGTATCTCCTGCCATTAGGAAGTAAAAGATAAGTATGGGGGCGTGTCTTATCACATCTCCGCCCACTGCTGTGCAAAGGCAAGCTTCGCGGCATCAGGCAGTGGGGGATGGGCCATGATGATCGATTTGCGTCTTCAAGGCCCCGTCCACTTCAGGAAGAAGTAAAGCAGGATCCGGGACAGTGGCCTTCTCTGCCGGGAGTCTGGGAGGACTCCCCAAAATTCTGGAGCCTCCCGAACATTCTGGGAGAGTAGGAAAGTATGAATATATCCAACTCATGGAATAAAGGCGTGGGGCTATATTTACTAAACTGCGGGTTTGAAAAAGTGGAGATGTTGCCTATAGCAACCAATCAGATTCTAGTTATCATTTTGTAGAGTGTACTAAATAAATGACAGCTAGATTCTGATTGGTTGCTATAGGCAAGATCTTCACTTCTTCAAACCCACAGTAAATATATCCCATGATGTTCCTCTGTGATGTCACTAGTTCCTAGAGAATGAATAGAATAGATATGAATAGTCTCCATCCTCATAAAGCTCACAATATGGCTGCCTCAGCTTCAAAACGGTGAATCTAGGCTAAGTGACTAAACACGAATTCCTGCACACGGTCATTTTGATTTTAAGCAAAAGAAAAAATTGATAAAGGAACAAACAAATTGAACAAATCCCTGATATACACGTCAGTAAAAAAAAAGCTTAGCTCCCAGTAAAGCATATTAAGTAAACGCAAAAATGGCAGGGTCTAGGTTGCCACGGCAACAGTCACCAGCATCCATTGTTTTGAAGCCTCTCAACAACGTCTTCAGCTGAAAACGCACCTGACAGATGTCGGCGACGCTTGGAAGCGGTTACCTGCTAAAACAGCTGCTCCATGCAGCCGAAAGTCCGTGGCAATGAACCGAATATGAGAATCCAATCTCGTATATTCTATCCTTGGTCACATTATGTTTACAGTCATATAAAAATATTATTGGCCCCCCGTGGAGACGAAGGCGCCAAGTCGCGCAGGGGTCGGGGGAGGAAAAGGTTCGGTTTACCGGCACCTACATCACATTTGTAGCGCGATCCTTTCTTATCACATAAAAGTGATTTCCACTGACATAATACTTGGCAAAAATGTATCATTATTCTATTTCTCACGTCAAGCAAACACATTATTTAATAAGTAGCCGGTGACGGCTTCTCTTTGGTAAACACAACTTGCAGCATATGGTTTTGCTTCAAATGATACTTAAAACTAGGATTTCCTCACATATAATAAATAAAAAACAAAAAAAAGCAAAACCCTTAACAGCTTGGGAACATCTGTTGGGCTGCAACTATGAGGCTTGACCTTTGTCTCCTTTAGGTGGGGTTTGAAAATGGTCACAGATACCCTCCGTGGAATTGTGTAAGGAACTCTAGCCAAGATCTTTTTTAAAATAAAAATAATTATGTTAAAGAAATACTAACATTAAAGTGGACCTGTCACGGAGCGGAGGCGGCCATTTTGTGCCTCTCCTCACAGTAATGTCTAAGTGATTTGATAGGCTAAATATTGGTTCCTCCCACAAACCAATCACCTGCACTGAATAATAGGACATAGTAGCGAATTTTCTATTGTTGAGGGGGAGGGCAGAAAGGGGGAGGCAAATTGCGTCATTTTGGTCCCGCTCCGTGACCAAACGCGATTCAGCGCAAATCGCGTCATTTAGGCTACCTACGGGCAGGATTTGAGAGAATTGTCTGCTCTTCCGGGAGATGTAATAGGGCATACATGCCAACTCTCCCGGAATGTCCAGGAGACTCCCGAATTTCAGGTAGGTCTCCCGGAATCCCGGGAGAGCTGGCGATTCTCCCGCATCTGCCCACTTCACTAAATTAGAGCCGGCATGTATGAGCGGAGGGGGCGAGGCTTCGCGATTCATGTCATTTTGGCCCCACACCCATTTTGGCCCCACCCCCAGTGATGTAATGCTTGTTTGGGGTCTTTTTACCACTGTAAAAAGACCCAAAACAGGTATTATGTCACCGGGGGCGGGGGGAAAATGATGCGATTTGCGAATCCCCGCCCCCTCCACCCATACACCCCTCGTGCCCTCCAGGATCTCCCGGACCCGGCCAACATAAGGTTGGCAAGTATTTAATAGGGTCCACGTTTAGCTCCAATTTTAATATCTGTTACACAATTTCAAATAACTAAACTAAATAATAGAATATTAAGGACTGTTTTTTTCAGCATATCACACATTATTTTAATGTCCTTGTTTACTAGGTTCTGCCATTTTGTTAGGAAACTCCACCCTACTCAGGTCACATGACTCGGGTGCCACTCTTTGCTAAGAAAGGTCTTTCCACTGAAGCCAATAACTAGCAGCAAGATGCCATTTTTCTAACGTAACAAAGTTTGATGAAAGTGGTAAAACACTGGCACGGCAATAAATGCCTTTGAGGTTAGCATGAAAAAGTGTCCTGACCGGAGCAAATACGACATATTATGGTTTACTTTGCGAGATATTATCACTATTGCTCCTAGTTATCAAAGACTATGATTGTGGAAATCATCATCTTCATCATCATTTATTTATATAGCGCAAACATATTCTATAGCGCTTTACAATTGGGGACAAACATAATAAACTAATAAACAAACTGGGTAAAACAGACAAAGAGGTGAGAAGGCTGCTCGCAAGCTTACAGTCTATGGAATCATCATCACCATTTATTTATATAGCGCCACTAATTCCGCAACGCTGTACAGAGAACTCACTCACATCAGTCCCTGTCCCATTGGGGCTTACAGTCTAAATTCCCTAACATACACACACACAGATTAGGGTCAATTTGTTAGCAGCCAATTAACCTACCAGTATGTTTTTGGAGTGTGGTAGGAAACCGGAGCACCCGGAGGAAACCCAAGCAAACACAGGGAGAACATACAAACTCCACACAGATAAGGCCATGGTCGGGAATTGAACTCATGACCCCAGTGCTGTGAGGCAGAAGTGCTAACCACTGAGCCACCGTGCTGCCCAAAAAACGAGATTTGCACATTTTCTAGAGAAAAGCGTTTTGAAATGCATGAACTGATGGAGATCTCATATATTGTATACACATTTTCTATAGCAATTCTTCTTTAACAACAGATGTATGCATCCTTGGGTAGCAGGAGTTGCCGTCTGTGGAAGTAATCATTTATAAGCAGATGTTATATTTACACAAATAGGGAACAAATGTGTGGACACAGCTTGAGTGTATTTATGGTAGGGATGCACCAAATCCTAACATGTCACTAGTTCTGATATTGACCGGAACTGTCCCAATTCTCGGACATCGAAACAGAGGTTGGCGATTGGGCGAGAATGTAGGCGTGGTCTGGACAGTACCACAGCAATCCTCCTTCTTTTATCGCCATCTCAGAATGGCGAAAGCCGTACATAATGAATAAAAAAGCGCTTTATTATTTGTATAAAGCATTTTTTCCAGTCAGCAAAAGTTTTAAAATATGTTTTTAAATATTTTTGTTAATCTTTTTAATTTTTTTTAAGCACTCTTTTTTCACTTTTTTACACTTAATGGAACAGAAAGTCCAAGCGGTATATTTACGAAGCTGCGGGTTTGAAAAAGTAGCGATGTTGCCTATAGCAACCAATCAGATTCTAGCTGTCATTTATTTAGTACATTCTACAAAACGACAGCTAGAATCTGATTGGTTGCTATAGGCAACATCTCCACTTTTTCAAACCCGCAGTTTAGTAAACATATCCCCAAGTTCCACTCGGCATGTGCAAAAGGACATGTGCCCATCCACTCAGACTGGCCGGGCGAAGCAGTAACTCTTATTATTATATTAATAAATCTATTGCTGAGATAAGTAGCAATAGACAATGTGCCTTATCACCACAGAATGATAAATAGACACGTTTATATTTATTTTTAGCTCCAGAATGCCAGAACTGTATAAAATTGCAGGGCAATTAGGATTTAGGTTTAAACCAACGCCGAATCTGTCTAAAAGCAAATTGGATTTGTCCGATCTGTGTGTAAACTCCCTTTAAAATGCTTTCTGCACAACCAAACAACTCATGAGAAATATGACTGAGTTAACTGATGGCTTCTGAGGTGCGATGGCATAAAAGCAGTAACTGGCCATCGTATTGAACTTTTATGAGGGACGGGTGATTTAAATAACACAGGGCACTGTTTTGATTTTTATTTCGGCCGTTCCTCTCCTGTCTTTTTCTAGGAATAACGATGTTAATAAATATTTGAGGATCAGCGTACTGGGGATGAGGACTGTTTTGTGGTATGCGAGACCTCCCTGGATTGTATGGATGAGATTCACAAAACCTCTCTTCGGAGTCCAGATGGAAAGCAGAAATGTCTCCATTTTTGTGGCCTGCGAAGTGCACAGCTGGGAGACATCTGGCCGCGATGGCTCGTAGCCTGGGACAGATATCAATCCCAACAAGGTCATTCTGTGTTTTACAGTATTGTTTTAATCTGGCCTCACAACAGACTGACTTCAGTGTGAGGAGAAGTGAGCGCCGTGCAGGGCTTAGTAAACAAACCCCTGCTTGTATGCTAGTTTCATAACATACAGAGAGGTGCCGGGGACATAACGTTTACATCAATATGACACTTCTGATCTTGCACATAATCCTTATTAAGTTGTGTGTTTCTGCCTGAGTTGAGTGTTATTGATATGAACTACGCTTGGATTTTCAGCCAATATCACTACAATTCACTGAGTGGTAGTAATCTATGGGGACTGCGTTAAGAAACGTTAAGTGGGTTACAGCAGGGGAAATCTTTGATTGATTCTGGGCTCGGCTACTCTTCCTCTCCCACCGCACCTCTTCCGCTTCTCCTCTGCGCAAATCCCTTCATTGGCTCTCTATACGTTTCAGAATTCAGATCAAGCTCCTTACCCTCACTTACAAAGTCCTTACAGACACTTCTCCCCCTTACATCTCTGACCTTGTCTCGAGGTACATACCTACCCGGCCACTCCGCTCCGTCTCTGACCTCCACCTCAATTCACCTCTCATTACCTCCTCCCATGCTCGCCTCTAAGACTTCTCCCGTGCTGCCCATAAACTTTGGAACTCCCTAGCCCGTCTCACTCGACTCTCCCCCAAACTTCAGTCCTTCAAACGCTCTCTCAAAACTCGCCTTTTTAAGCTCGCCTCTCCTATCACCTCCTGACCATTCTATCCATCACCTCCTCTTCCACATCTGCCATCTACATTTTTCTCCCAGTTGGTCCTGCTGTCTCTCACCACCCCTCCCTTTAGAATGTTAGCTCTCGCGGGGAGGGTCCTCTCTACCTATTGTCCCACCTCTGTCTCCTGTCCCTCGTACGTCCTGCCCCGTCTTTTGCTGCGCCCTGAGTCCCCATATCATTACTCACACTCATCTGCGCGCTACTGACATGTATTACCTCATCTATTTGTTACTTGCTTCTGTATCCGGCGCTATGGAGTCTGACGCCTTATCAATAAATAAATAAATTATAAATAATAATAATAATAATAATAATATTATATGTGCTTTAAAAAAAGTTTTTTTTTATATGAAATACATAAATCAGTATGTTGTTAATACGTACTGTACATACAATCTGCTTATATAGTTTCTCGTCATTGCCTACCCATGTTCTGTGCTCTTTAGTGACACGTAGACATGTGGTCATCACCATCAGTGGGCACTTACACCTGCCCTGCTGGTGCCAACGCTACGGCTACACAACACGTACGTACAAGACGTCCGGAACTTTTCACCTCCTATTCTAACTCTGCCGGCTTTATACGCACATGTTTATAGTACTTATATTTAGAGATGCTCAGGCTCGGTTCCTCAAGAACCGAAAACACCCTAACTTAGGGGATCCGAGTACCGAGCCGGGTCGGTAACTTTCGCACACCCTCGGAATCGAAAACGAGGCAAAACGTCATTGTTACATTGTCGAATCTCGGATCTTGCGATTTTTGGATTCCTTTGTAAGATCCAACATAAGGGTGGGTTGGAGGTCCCAAGGACAATTCCATCTTGCACCACTTGTCTTTTCTGCCACTGCTGTGTGCCAATGTGTCCTAGATGTGGTAGGAACTGCCGTGTGTTTGTGTCATTGCTCTGTCGCTTATCATCCAGCCAGGTCGCTGCAGTATTTGTCAGAAAAAGGGAGTTAAAATAATATTGTGACATGTGAGGTGGTCAAAATTGACTGCAAATGACTTGAAATTAGTGTGATTTAGGTTAATAATAATGTAGGAACAAAAAAGGAGCTAAAATGATTTTAGAATATTTTAGGATTTTTTCTAAAAAATCCAAAACCAAAACGAAAACACATGAGGGCGATTTTGTCAAAACCAAAACCAAAACACGGAGCTAATCCAGATCCAAAAGCAAAACCAGTTCACGGGAGTCAGTGAGCATCTCTACTTATATTACAACTACGTCTAGTGAACTTGTCTCAGTAGTGACCGTAGCGCACCAAGATCCGCGTAGATCGTACCACATGCAGGGTGCTCACATGAACCGTCCCACTCGTGTCTGAAAACGATTTTCCACACGTTCTACACTATAATGTGTCATCTAAAAATATTTACAGAGTGCACTGTCTAAATAACACTTAGGGCTAGATTTACTAAGCTGCGGGTTTGAAAAAGTCTGGATGTTGCCTATAGCAACCAATCAGTTTCTAGCTGTCATTTATTTAGTACTTTCTACAAAATGACAGCTAGAATCTGATTGGTTGCTATAGGCAACATCTCCACTTTTTCAAACCCGCAGTTTAGTAAATCTAGCCCTTAATCCTTCTGCGTTTCGCCATAGCAGATAGTTCCTTCCAGACATAGGCCACATATACTGGTAAAGAACTTCGCTTTATCCTCGCACACATAATTGAAGGTTGTAAATACTGCGTGACAGCCATTGTGCATAACAGGAAGTGATGGTGAGCTGACACGTGCTGGAGAACCATCTCTGTTATTTGATTTAGGATTGCAGACCTTGCATTTATGAAGTGTGAAAACGCCAGGGAGATTATGAGTCCCGTTTATATGATATCGTCCCGGTGTACTTTATTACATCCAGAAATGCAAAAATCACAAAGAATTAGAGGTATCATTTCCAGACACCCCTTTGCTCTTTGTATTAATAATCTGTAGATTACGGCTTTACAAACCACTTCAGAGACCTGCAAGGCGATTTCAACCTGACAGACCCTTGTAAAAACTAAAACAATCCTGATTTATTTAGAGTTTTCTTCTGCAATATCTGTTGTTCCTATGTGAGCTGCTCTTCTGTCTTTCATTTGTAATATGGGCAGTGTGTAAGGATTGCCAATTTCCCAACTGGGATCAATGATATTTCCTTACAGGGGTTGTCCCTTAGGTGGAGGTCTCCCTATCCCCGGGGACTTCCGGCGTTACTGGAGAGCAGACATAGGACCGAGTGCACCGACAGCGAGAAAAGAGACGGCATTCTAAATGATATCATCAAGACACTAGGTTTCATTTGTTAGAAGACAATATCCGTGGTTCCCTTCTGTATTTCTGTAGCTCAGTATTTGATTTAATTTTACATTTGTGGACCGCTGCACGATACCACTCCTCCTGGTCTGTATACTGGATATTCTCAGTATTTGTTTATTCTGTATGTATTTTACTTCACTCATTCTGAATGCCTGCTTATATTTTGTTTATGTACACGTGATCAGCTGCTCTTTTTTATACGCTGGATATAATACTCCGCCTCCATCCTCACTGCTAATATATGGATGGACATCTGCACAGTACCACTTCTCTAGTTCTGTGTGCTGGATATAATTCTCAGCATCTGCTCTTACTGTTAATATATGGACATCTGCACAGTACCACTTCTCTAGTTCTGTGTGCTGGATATAATACTCAGCATCCGATCTTACTATTAATATATGGGCATCTGCACAGTACCACTTCTCTAGTTCTGTATGCTGGATATAATACTCAGCATCCGTTCTTACTATTAATATATGGACATCTGCACAGTACCACTTCTCTAGTTCTGTGTGCTGGATATAATACTCAGCATCTGTTCTTACTGTTAATATATGGACATCTGCACAGTACCACTTCTCTAGTTCTGTGTGCTAGATACAGTTTTGTTATTTGCTATGCATCGACAATTAAACAGCAACAGTTCTCTTTGCTGTAATGGGCACATTGTAATTTTCTGCTATTAAAAACAATTGCATAGTACCACTTCTACATTTTTGTGTGTCCTCCAACCTATAATCAATCATTCTCAGTCTCTGGTATTATTGTAACTACTTTGGCAACACCATCGATCGGCGTAATACCAGACAAGCCCACTTCACTGACACCGCTGCCAAACTGACGTTACTGGGGGGAAATGCGCGGCAGCGGGGGAATAAGCCCAGCCCATCACAAAGGTGGGTGTGGCTAAACAAAACAGAGAGGCAGAAAAGTAAATCTGAGTTTAGCAGATCACAATTCTTGTTCTCTAGCAACTTATTACAGATATTTTCCTGTTGCTATGACATGTATGTGAGATGAACCATTCCTCTATCTCGCCTTCTCTGCATCTGCGAATATTAAAATCTTTACATTTGACAGGCTGACGGACTCTAATCACGGACACCCTGTCACCGAGTTGCGTTCACGTCACAGGAATGTGACTACCGTATAATCCCGATGGGCCCCGTGTAAGCACATAAGAATGATTAAAAACTCTTGGCCCCCCTTCATGGATACATTTCACCTTAAAATAACTTTCGGAGCCCTCCCTGCTGCAGCAATTTTTATTTCTTGATGTAAAAATACTATAAATCACATATCGCTTTATTTAAAATGTAATTTGCAACCTGTATTGCTGCCCTTTGTGATACACTTTATATGTGAGTGCAGCTGTGAGCACTTTAATTTAGGTGTAGCTGTAAAAAGTGTAGGTTTGTTTGGGGCCTCTGTTAGCAGGTAGACGGCCGTCAACACGCCAGGGATTCGCTGGCTGCAGTTTAAGTCCAGGAAAAAAAGAATTAAAGCGGGAGTAAGCAAGCTGTGGATTGCTAGCTGTTATGTCGCTGTAAGCCCCAGCGTCGGAGTATGGAAGAGTATTCTGCAGTCACAGGCTGCCTATAGCCAGGGTATACTAGGATTTGTAGTTCCACAACGTCAGGGGCAGGGTGGAACAGTACATCAATGTGCCCTTAGAAAAATTTGGATAGCGGTTCAGCAATGCTGCTCCAATCTCCCAGGCACCTGCGGAGGCCTCTTCTGAGCAGATGAGGCGGGGTCGAGAACTGGGAGGTTGCCCTGCTCTCCCGGGAGGACTCACAGAAATATGGGAGTCTCCTGGACATTCCGGGAGAGTAGGCAAGTATGAGTCCAGCACATGCGCAGGACCGCATCTGAGAGCAGAGCGGTGGCCTAAGTTGTAAGGGCAACCTGGCATTGCCAGGGCCACATAACACTGGGCCCTGTAGTCAGTGCACCCTCTGTAGTTCCGCAGCTGACAAGTTAGAAATTGATGTACAGTTGATATTCACAGATTGTTTCGACATTGTCAGTGAGATAAATAAGATTGTTTAAGTTAGAGTAGTCCTTTATTAAAGTTGCACGACCACCTAGTATAAGGAGGTAGTCCGTATCCCTAGTCTCTAGCCAGAACCCCGGGGACTGCTGCATGCTCCGGCATTTAGAAGGGGGCGGCCTGCACCTCTTTTGCTAGGTGGCAGTGCGGCTTTAATGACATCACATTAAGTATTACAGAAGGAGCAAGTTTCACACAAATCGAGTTCTGCTGCGGAACAGACCATTTCGCCCAGGTATGAAATCAATTTTTTCCATTGACATTCAGCGAAATCCCCTCAGTCCCCCCTCACCGCGCTGTAGTGGTGAATTCCCATTTTGCAGACTGTACAGACAATGGATAGAGCTGGGGCGTGGATGGTTTATTTATTGTGCTGTGTGGAACTGCGGGAGAAGGTGAATATTTAACGGGAACGTTTCAAAAAATTTACAGCAAATCTCCAGCGAAAGTTGAGTATGGCCAAGCTGTTTCCTTTAATGAATCTGGATTGGCAACCACAGAGTTAATTGTTCGGGGCATTCCATGTTCATCTGCATCAGGGCTAATACAATAGGAGTGAGATCACGCAGACCCCACTGGTAATGTCTGTTTTGTTTTTTCCTCCCTCTGGCTGGTGAAACACAAATATAAACAGACCCTGTACAAGCAGTAAAACACGTTGAAACGTGCAATTGTTTCATTACAGTGAACGTGCAGTGAACTTTCTAGTGACCGCAATGACAAAGGGTGTTTAATACAGAGGAACCCCCCCAAGAAAAGAGGTTAACACTAACTATTTTTAATATAACAGCAGGACGCAATCATAACATTTGACTTCAACTATGTTATATGCATACTTGCCAACTCTCCCTGAATGTCAGGGAGACTCCCTGAAATAGGGGTGATCTCCCTCACTCCCTGAAGAGTCTGGCATTCTCCCTGATGCTGAGCCAGTACAAGACGTGGTTGGCTTCGCCATCTGTGGCAGGATGACACAGTTCAGAAATTGTGTCCTATGTCCATGTATTGATTGCTAAGGAGGTGGCCATTTTCATAGAGACCAAGATTTAATCATAGACTGACAGGTAAGACAACATGACTTCAGTAATAGGGACAGAAATGTAAAAGACATTGCAGTCTCTAGAGATTCATTAGCTGCTTTTCTGTAACGCATAGTTGCCTACTCTCCCGGAATGTTCGTGAGACTCCCACGTTCTGGGAGACCTCCCGGGCTCCCGGGAGAGCAGGGCAACCTCCAGGTTCTCACCCCCGCAATAGATAAGTGGTGGGAGCGGGGCTTAATGATGCAAATAACGCGTCATCTAAGCCCCAGCCCATGCTGTAATTGGCCAAAAATGTGCCAACCGCTTAGGGGGTGGGGCCAAATATTGGGATTCGTCAAGCCCCGCCCCCACACGCCCACCTCCCCCGGGATCTCCCTGAAGCCAACGAGGAAAAGTTGGCAAGTATGGTTATATGACCAGGGCAGGTCATTAGTCCTCAACAGTTCTTTTTATACAACAACTATATACTCACGGGGCAAATTCTAATAGAAAAAGTGATGTACAAATCAGGACACGTGTGTCTTTGCCACCGTGTCAGAAATTAGAGCCGTCTCCACATTGGAGAAAAGCCGCTATCATTGCGGTGTATTGCGTCATATTGGCCCCACCCCCATGACAAAATGCAGCTTTAGCATCATTGCGTTGCGGGGGTGGAGCCAAAACTACGCGTTTTTCCATGCCCAGTCCCCTTCCAGCCTCACATTTCACTTCGCCTCTGGGATCCCCCCAGGCGCGGGCTGGCAGGCTTCAGCCCGGGGGGGCGCACGGGTCGGCCGCATCGCGTGTCATGTGATGCGGGCGTCGGTTATTACGCAGGAAATATTGCATCTGGGGGGGAAGAGGGGTACTGGGCGGCCGGTCCTAACAGTGGTTAAACCGAGTGGCCCGGGGGACCGATGCCCCCCTGCCCCCCATCCCAACCCACCGCTGGATCCCCTGGAGGTAAAGAGTAAAAAGTTGGTAAGAATGATTAAATAGTGGTCCGTGAGACACTTTGCAGTGAAGGTTTAACAGAACCCTGCTCATGTTTCCTCGCACCTCATAGAGGTGGGAGGGAAAATGAGCATAGACTTTGACCGTAGACGCCGATAATGTGCGCGGCGCGATGTCCGAGCGTCACATCGCCAGCAACTGAAATACCGGGAGAGCGGTTCAACCTCCCGGTCCCTAACCCCCTCAATAGTAAGGTGGCGGGGCTAAGGACGGCAATCGCCCGTCACCGTGGCACTGCCCCCTGCTGTAATAGGTCAGAACATGTAATAGATGTTTAGGGGGCGGAGCCAAATAATGTGATCCCCGCCCCCTACTCGCCCTCTTCTAGATCTCCCAGAGCACTCCACAAAACAACATGGAGTAAGTCCGGTTAAACCTCTAAGGGACAGGGAGCTGCGGACTAATTCGATATAGTGCCTAAAGTACTGGTGACACTGGTGATCATTACATAAACCTTTATTTCCAGTACATGCGACAGTTTCTTGTCAAAATTATTATTTTTCTATATGTTTAAAATGTGTCTGCGATAAACTGCATACTGCGGATTCCCTCTTAATGGCACCATACCTTATAACAGTTCACTTAACACTCTACAATCTTATCTATGAAATAAACACACTGACAAATTGATTTTGGCAAAACAAAAAGGTCCCAGTTTATGAATTACAAATTATAAAGAGTGGCGGCGAGAGCGATCCAATCAGCTAACGACTAATAACAAAACCCAACTGTATATGGCCCACAGGCCGTAACCACTGGTCCCAGGACCTAGTCCTTTACGATCAGCCGGTGCTAAATCTGGCGTCATCGTGACTACTCCTCTCTGGGCTCACAAGGACGTACGCGCACAGTACAGGTCGAGGGGTCCTTGCACGGAGGTACCAAGAGCCAGGGCGCTTCGAAAGCAGTAGTGACGTGCAGCCAATCAGCGGTAGCACTGTGTGAGTTAGACGACGATTGCTGAAGTCAAGAGGGAACACACCTATTGAAGCACGATATATATATATATATATATATATATATATATATATATATATATATATATATATATATATATATATATATATATATATATATATATATACACACACACAGCCAAATTCCACCCCTCTGCATCCATAGGCTGCAGCAGGTCACCTGACTTAACCCCGTAAGGTAAGTGCCTGCTTCGTGAGAAACAGATGTGTTTATCTGCATTCAGCTTAAGGCCTCATTTGTAAAAAGCATGTCATACCGATTAGACAGGAGCGTTCCCCACCTTCTACATCTCTACCCTGGTCATTGCCCAGTTATTTTAGGAAGCCTGAGAACCAACAGAAGGGCACAATTCAGTAAGCAGGGGACATCTGGCGGAATTCTGCAAGGATTTAGTGCTCACTTCAAGCTTGTAACTTCCCTGTAGCTTTATCCCAGCAAATGCTATTAGTCAGCCTATGGAACACATTCATGGAAGCGTACAGGTTAATCCCAGCCTAGCAGTCTTCCTTTGATTTGCTCAGCAGTGAATGTTGGAAATGTTGTTTTGGAGGCAAGTAAAAAAAGAGCATTGATTTTAACTTCTTGTAAACCCGGCCGTTGAGAACACGTCTCTCTCTGGGCTGTTAAGACGGCCCTTGGCACAGCGTTTTACTGCATTATTTTACGTTTCTCTTAATCGGTTTTGGAATACCATCAAGGTTTTAAAGGGAGCACAGCGCACCCTGTGGGGAACCTGGACCTGTAAATCACAGACCCATCATCATCATTTATTTATATAGCGCCACTGATTCTGCAGCGCTGTACAGAGAACTCACTCACATCAGTCCCTGCCCCATTGGAACTTACAGTCTAAATTCCCTAACACACACACACACACACACACACAGACAGACAGACAGACAGATGACAGAGAGAGACTAGGGTCAATTATTTTTTTTTGGATGGCAGTCAATTAACCTACTAGTATGTTTTTGGAGTGTGGGAGGAAACTGGAGCACCTAGAGGAAACCCACGCAAACACGGGGAGAACATACAAACTCCACACAGATAAGGCCATGGTTGGGAATTGAACTCATGACCCCAGCGCTGTGAGGCAGAAGTGCTGACCACTGAGCCACCGTGCTGCCCCCACCCATAGTCCTTCCTTAATAGCAACATAACTGGGGGTTAACTTAGAGGTCAAAGGGAGTGAAAACAATGGTATTCCCAGGAGCAGACTGCCCCCTCCCCTCCCAGGCCGGTCCCAAAGTGGGCTACTTTGGCCTGTACTGGGCCACCTGCATGGGCTAAAATTTGCCAGACCTCCCTTGGGATGCAATATTTTTTAAAGCCACTTTTGCTACAGCACCAGTTTTGGTCAGAGGCGCTGTTGCATGATGATGATGATTCAGAACCACGAATTGGCAGCATGGAGGCTCAGTGGTTAGCACTTCTGCCTCACAGCACTGGGGTCATGAGTTCAATTCCCGACCATGGCCTTATCTGTGAGGAGTTTGTATGTTCTCCCTGTGTTTGCGTGGGTTTCCTCCGGGTGCTCCAGTTTCCTCCCACATTTCAAAAACATACTAGTAGGTTAATTGGCTGCTATTAAATTGACCCTAGTTTCTCTTTGTTTGTTAAGAATTTATACTGTAAGCCCCATTGGGGCAGGAACTGCTGTGAGTGAGTTCTCTGTACAGCGCTGCGGAATTAGTGGCGCTATATAAATAAATGATGATGATGATGATATTGATGGATACCACTGATGATTTAAATAAGCAGGTGTTTCGTTATTAACCCCACTAATTAAACCCAAATGACTTCCTTGAGTATTTCTAGCTCTTTACATATCAACTAAAATTCAAAAACGCCACTTATCTTCCTGACTCTAGCACAATAACTATACAGCACAGATGTTTCCAATCCATAGTTTCAGTGCCAATAATGTGGATCCATCTAAGAATTCCACAATTTCCCTGTAATGTATCACCTTCTAAACTTTCAACCAATCTGGAAAAAACATACTGCCTCTCGTTCGTATAAATTCTTTCCAATAAAAAAAACAACTCCTACATTTTATATGTTAAAGAGATAAAGATACCTATGAAATATTTTTTTAATAATACTTTGCAAAAAAAAACCGTAAGTCACAAAAAAAAAACACTTTTAAATAAAATAAGATATTTGATGCCATAAGCCGTTAGTTCCCAACTTGTTCAAGTTCAGTAACACTTCCCGTTTTCGTAACATACCTGGATAATTGTATCGAACAATTGATTTTTTGGAAAATAACCAATTTTATTTTTGTTATGTCATTAAAAATTCAGACGTCATTTAAAGTTACACAGAGATATAGATCAGATATTTACAGCTTGCGGTCTCATTACTGAACATAATGTCATGAAAAAGAGAAGGTTTCGAACCAAAAGCTTATAAAATGCCCGGGAGGCTCGGGGCTTAATGACATGAATCAAGTCATCAGGCCCCGCCCCCGCGGAGCCATGCCATGAATTGGGGACTTACACAGCAGGGCCACGGTGACGGAATCACTTTGCCACGCCCCCTCCCGCACTTGCCAGCTGACCTCACCTCTGGGAGGCACTAGAAGGTTGTCAACTTTGCATACAAGTCAGGTGCTTTCTAGATTATTCCCAGAAGTCTCAGTAATTCCTGAACTCGCTTAGACTGCCGGGAGTCATAGTTGAAGATAAAAGATTGCCAATAAAAGCCAGGGCAACACATTTACTAGTTAAGAAAAGGAAGTGTTGGGGAAACAGTTTCTATAGTCAACATGGGTGTGGTCTAAGTCTAAACGGGAGGTCAAGCACATCAGGGTTGTTGGCGGGTGGGTCTAGTCATGTCTATTGTGGATTGGGGAAGGGCCATTGTTATCTCAACTTCTTATTTTTAAATATTGAGAAGTAGAGACACTTAACAGGCCAAAGTAAACCATTATCACCATTTATTTATATAGCGCCACTAATTCCGCTGTACAGAGAACTCACTCGCATCAGTCCCTGCCCCATTGGAGCTTACAGTCTAAATTTCCTAACACACACACACACACAGACTAGGGTCAATTTGTTAGCAGCCAGTTAACCTACTAGTATGTTTTTTTTGGAGTGTGGGAGGAAACCGGAGCACCCGGAGGAAACCCACGCAAACACAGGGAGAACATACAAACTCCTCACAGATAAGTCCACGGTCGGTAATTGAACTCATGACCCCAGTGCTGTGAGGCAGAAGTGCTAACCACTGAGCCACCATGCTGCTCATGAATTGACTCAAGTGGTCGAAGGTTAAAGAAGCAGAAGACAGTTGAAGAAAGTAAGAATGAATATAAAAAATATAAAAGATAATTATGATATTTTCTGCTCCCTTTGTAAGTGCTGACTTATTCTAAATAGTAAATACATTCCTGGTGGTAACCTTTCAAATGGCTGAAATGGGAGACTTAGTGAACGTCACCAAACATTCTTTGCAGCATATGGTTTTCAATTAGCAGATACTGTGTAGGAGAATGGCGGACATTTTGTCATGTAGGAGAACAGTGGCTTTTGCCATGCAAGATAATGGCGGCGACTGTTGTGTAGAAGAATGGTGACCATTTGCCATGTGGGAGAATGACAGTCATTTACAATGTGGGAGAATTACGGCCATATGCTGTGTAGTCAAATGGTGGGCCATTTACAGTGTAGGAGAATGGCAGCCATTTGCAGTGTAGGAGAATGGCGGCCATTTTGTCATGTAGGAGAATGGAGGCTATTTGTTATGCAAAATAATGGCACCAATTGTTGTGTAGACGACTGGTGACCATTGCCATGTGGGAGACTGGTAGTTATTTGCTGTATAGTAGAATGGTGGCCTTTTGCCTTGCCGATGAATGATGGTCTTTTGCTGTGTGGGTAAATAGCAGTCATTTGCCCTATGGTTGAATGGGGGCCATTTGCTGTGTGAGTGAATGACCGTCCATTTGCTTTGAAGGAGAATTATGGTAATGGACAGCATGGTGGCTCAGTGGTTAGCACTTCTGCATTACAGCACTGGGGTCATGAGTTCAATTTCCGACCATGGCCTTATCTGTGTGGAGTTTGTATGTTCTCTCTGTGTTTGCGTGGGTTTCCTCCGGGTGCTCCGGTTTCCTCCCACACTCCAAAAAAAACATACTAGTAGGTTAATTGGCTGCTAACAAATTGACCCTAGTTTGTGTGTGTATGTGTGTGTGTGTGTGTGTGTTAGGAAATTTAGACTGTAAGCTCCAATGGGGCGGGGACTAATGCGAGTGAGTTCTCTGTACAGCGCTGCGGAATTAGTGGCGCTATATAAATAAATGATGATGATGATAATTTGCTATGTAGTAGAACTGTGGTAATTTGCTGGGTAGAAGGATACTATTTTGTGCTGTCTGATACATGTATGCATTCTTTGAAAGTATATATAAACAACAGGAACACGACAAATAAATCCACACCAATTATTTCACATAATCACTCTACTCAACAATTTGTACTTCGTCTACAACTAATCACTGCTGAAGTGAAAAAACTCTGCTCCCATATTTCAAAAGTTAAAAGCACCATTGCTCAGTAGTCTTAAAATATACAATGTCTTTCCAATGCACAGTTTACATAATACAGAACTAAGGCTGCGCACACATTAGTGTTTTCAGTCGATAATTGGGCCAATCAAACAATAAACAAGCGTTCAGCCCCATATCGCATTAGTGATCATAGCAACGATGAACGATTATGGTTCCAAAGCTAATTGTATCGTTTGATTTGACTTTTAAACCGGACTAAAAATCTCGTTCAACGATGGAACGATGTCGTTCCAATTCTGCAGTGTGTAAGCACTCAGGACCGGCAGTGTCCATAGATCTCTATGGAGTGTGCAGAGTCACCATCTTTTCAGCCAATGGTTATGACAGAAGAAGAGCACAGATCTGACAGTAAATCTTGTAACACGTGTATAGTGTGTACACAGGAATCGGCTGCTGATCGGGACTTTATTATTTATTTTTTTTAATCGTTGCTAAAATCGTTAAGGATATCGCATCAGGAGAAATGTTGTATATTGTGTACCCAGAGTAACTGTACAGACCGATAAACACCACAGCTGATTAAGATGAAACCACAATGTGGGTTCCGTTACATAGAATTTACAAGGCAGCCGGTCACGGTGATCCATATAGATTTATAGAGGCATAGTAGGGGGATATGGGTATATAAAAAGGAAACTATTAGAGGTATGCCTTCATTTACAGAACCCCATACTCTGCAAGGAGGAAGATAAAGGAATCTTATCAGGCGCTCAGGGGTCTTCACCCAGTCCCCACAGGATAAGTTCAAGCTTTCATGTACATCTGGTCTCACTTTCTGGTCACATTATATTTCGGCTGACTGTGCAAGGGTTCAGTTCGGCATTATATTATGTTACCAGAAGGGGCAAGTAAGAAATCTGCTGTAAACATATGGTCTGAATACCTGGGAGCCCCCAGCAGAGGCTATCACCCCCTCCCCCTCCCTTCCCCCCAGAGACCACGCTTTGCCTGGCGTGCAAAAATTGCTTGTAATCCACTGAATATCAGAATATAAAGGATCAGAACGCTATCTTATCTTCACACCATTACTACCTATACTCAGGAGTGGACTACTTGGACCCTCACTGTGCAAATTACAGAGAATCCCCTCATTCTTAGTACTTTTCTAATGTTTGGCGTATTCACATAAGTCGAGCTCCGTAAAGAAAAAAGTTTGAAAAACATTGCGCACACTGCGAGTCGTGCCAAAATATGGCAATGGCTAGTGAGGATATGGGTGTGGTTTACCAGCTTATGGGAGTGGCTTCTCATGGGGATGGTTTTACACCTTCAGAGTAATTTAAATGTTAATTTAAAAAAAAATAAAAAAAAATGGATAGTCAAACACAACGCGTTTTATAAGCAGCGCACATAACAGTCCGAGCTAATGACCAGTGTGTGCAATACAGCCCAACCTGTATAGAATACAGCCCCGTCCGATGTGCAGTAGACAGTGCTGATGATCTATAGGAAACACGGACCAATTTCATTTACAAAGCAGCAAAGTCTTATGATCATCACCCTCCACCAACAATAGCGGTACCTACAGTACACCAGTGGGTAGTTTTGTCACCCAACACCACCACCTCCACCCATTCATCGCAGATTATATTAAGCAATTAAAACTAACTAGTGCAGTCGTTGGCTGTGCTGGTTGTACTTCATTCACTGAATTTCCGTCGCTCAGGTCTTTTGGGATGTCACTAAACTAACGCGTCTAGCTGAAGCTCCGCCAGACTGAACTTTTTTTTTAAAATCCTGTGTCGACAAGTTTTCGTTTTGGTTAGAGCCCCATAACGTCTGTAGAGTTGGTGAACTGCTATCGCTTTGAATCAATCAAGTCCTATAAAAAGCAGCTAGTGACAAATGACAAGCTTGTAAAGTGAGTTCATTGGTGTCTTTTTTAAAGCTCCGGGGATGGTGACGTTACAGGCTGTGGCAAACCCCCTCTTACACTCTGCAACTAAAACATGGTTTGTAGGCCATTAGCGGGTACCTTGGTGCTTTGAGTAACAAGCAGAGGACATTAAAGCCGATCTAAACCACATCAGAGAAGACATATATTATACTTCCAGAGGCGATCGAACAGGAGCTCTCCTCCGACAGCTAAACTCTGGTGCAATCTAGACATATCTATTTTAGATACTAACAATCAAGACATGCATTTGCTGTGCGAGATACTTTAGCGGTAAAAACTAAAACTAAATTCATCATCCTCATCACCATTTATTTATATAGCGCCACTAATTCCGCAGCGCTGTACAGAGAACTCACTGACATCAGTCCCTGCCCCATTATCATCGTATACATTTGCCTGTTTGATCGATAACCGTATAAGCTGATCTGGTAACTGTAAACTGAAGTGGGAAGGGGACATGGGGGAGATTGACAAGGAACGGTGGAGTGAAGACCTTGGGCCTGACTCATTAAGAAAAGCAAGGCAAAAAAAGGAGTACGTTTTCTCCAAGACAAACCATGTTACACTGCAAGGGGTGAAAATGATTTTATTATTTTGCACATAAGTTAAATACGGGTTGTTTTTTTATGTAGCACACAGATACTTGATAGCGTTAGTTTTGCAATAAAATTTAAAGTTGATCTAGGACACGCCCTACCCCAACTATAAAACTGTCCCCGCATTATAAATTTACCTCCTCCTTCAATGCAACATGGTTTTGTCCAGATGCAAAGTTACTCTTTTTTATGCTTTGCTCTCCTTAATGACTCAGGCCCCTTGAGTCAATTAATGAAAACCATTGAGTAATCTCTCACAGATACCATGTATTATGACAGATGCAACTCAGGGGTGGGGTATTCTGTTATATATGGAATAGGTCTGTATGAATTTTGGGTTCCTAAATGACAAATTATCTCTCCCAGCAATAAAAATATCATAGGGTTTGTATACTGTGTTAAATAGATGGTTTGGATCTTGGATCTTTCCAGAGGATTTTCCTAGCCGAAGTACTATCAATTCTTAGCATTGCAAATGTTTACATAGAGGTTGTAAAGAGAAACTCACTAAAATATGAAATGGGTGGTTGGCAGACCAACATTTGCTATAAACAGTAGATGTGATGAGACTGCCGCATTCCTACAGACACGCAATTTGTGGCTTATTTCGTTTATCTTCAGACAACAAACCTATTTGTTCTGTCATGTTCAGATCCAATCTGAAATGATGAGGTTTAATGTGATGCTTGCTGTTATTTTAAGAGGATACTGTACGTGTATATGCTTGCTGCCATACCAATGCTTTGCAGTACAAAATCATTAAGAAATACTTCAAAAGCTCCACTGAACTCACATTTAACTGCTGGAGGTAAATTTATCACGCTGCGGGTTTGAAAAAGTGGAGATGTTGCCTATAGCAACCACAGTCTAGTTATCATTTCTTTAGTACATTCTGCAAAACGACAGCTAGAATGTGCTTGGTTGCTATAGGCATCACTCGCAGCTTGATAAATTTCCCCTCTGGAGTCTATTGGAGGAAAATCAAGCGCTGCAGCCAATCACGGTACTAATTGCCTGTTATTTGAAAATCCGCAACGTGTGGGAGGAAATACGGAGTTTAGGAAGAAGGTTCCTTTTGTTTGGGAAACCAAGAGTAATTGGTTCCACTCCTCAAGGCTTCAGCATTTTGCTATATTTATCAGGATTACCAACATTTCCCACTGATCAAGGTTCACCGAGTATGGTGTCATGTTACTCTGATAAATGCTCATGTCTGATTGGCTGCACATTTAAAATTATAATGACAGCACGGTGGCTCATTGTTTAGCACTTCTGGCTCACAGCACTGGGTTCATGAGTTCGATTCCCCATCATGGCCTTATCTGTGTGGAGTTTGTGTGTTCTCCTTGCGTTTGCGTGGGTTTCCTCCAGGTGCTCCGGTTTCCTCCCACACGCCAAAAACATACTGGTAGGTTAATCGGCTGCCATTAAATTGACCTTAGTCTCTCTCGGTCTGTGTATTAGGGGATTTAGACTGTAAGCTCCAATGGGGCAGGGACTGATGTGAGTGAGTTCTCTGTACATCGTTGCGGAATCACTGGCGCTATGATTATTAAATAAGGCTTTGAAAATATATTATACAACGAAAGAATACAAATTATATTTGGAAGAAATAATCTTCTTTAATATCTTTGGAGCCTGCAACAAATTAAATTGACATTCTCTGGAATTCCCCAGAGGCCCTGTAATATTTTGTACTTCCTGAATGGACAGAAAGTATGACATTTATATTTCAAGGCAAAAATGGATGAATTTAATCCTAAACAATGTGCAGATATAAACATTCGCTGCAATAAACTCTACAGGATCATTTTTTGTATACACAGAATAAACTCCAGTGTGAGATCTGCCAGTGCAAACAACAAATGAATATGTTAAGAAAAGAAAAAAGCATTATCTGAGCCGGAATAATCTTTATTTCTGTATATGAAGTGGCTGCATGGAACTTGCCAATGATCCTGAACCCAGCAGATGTCCCTCAGGAAGGTTCTGTGGGATCTGGTGTGAGGGGAACAGCCGGAGACTGTCCCAGTGAGACCAGACAGAAGTTGACCCAGCCCTAGTACACAAAGAGGTCTTTCCCAGTTTGCTTAATAATTCCTCGGCTTTTTCATTCCCTCCGGTCTGTTTGTTTATCCTTGTGCTGCTGGCATAACACACAAACCATGGAGCAGTGTATTGCTAACAAAAGATCTCTCTGTCCGACCTCTTCCTCGTTCAGCAACGGAAACCAAACCGGAGAGGTCATGCCTAGATGTCTGCTTCTAACATAGACCGGTCCTCTAAAAGACGGGGCGTTCAATCGTTTATTTTAATCCCGGTTCTCAAGTCCCTAGTGGACATTCTTCTGAGACCACAAAAAAAGCTGGTTCCCAAAAGAATCTATTGGGTATGGGACAGAGTCCTTTGAAACAGTTCTGGAACTCTCTTGTGGGGTCCCAACTCCCAACCAACAGATTGTTCCTGGTCTAAAAAATGGCACCTACTCCGTCTATCATCACCATCCATTTATATAGCGCAACTAATTCCGCAGCGCTGTACAGAGAACTCACTCACATCAGTCCCTGCCCCATTGGGGCTTACAGTCTGAATTCCCTGATCTATACCAGTGACCCGAGCTTTCACCTGTGGGCCCCCAGTCATGTTTGATTGGGTTGGGTACATTTTAACGATCGTTATAAATCCGACATTACTAATGCCTCAAAAAAAAAAATAATGAAAAAGCGACTTGGAAATAATCAGACTTTCCTTCAAGGCGACGCTGGAGATCACTGAAGAAAGCAGCAGAATGACAGCAAGGCATTCCGATTGGAGAACTTACCGGCAACGCAGCCTGACGTCATTGCGACGTCTGCCACTACAAATTTAAAGCGGCAATGTGGGGACCCCTAAGGTTAAGTGTTTAAACACTTAACCTCGCATTGCCGCTTTAAATATTTGGCCACAGACGTCGCGATGACGTCAGTAATAGAAATACATATTTTTATTCGAACTGCAAACACTACTGTGTTCGCTTTTCACAAAAATAAAAACGGTTAAAGTGCACCAATTTAAGCTCAAACGTGTTAAAGACACACATATGTTTATCGCTTTGATCACGTGCATACCGAATCGAACATGGCAATACGAGCTTGATCATGGTTGAATCGGCTCAAGCCTGGCAAACGTGTTCAACTTTCTTGAATTTCGCTTGACTTTTTAAATTGATGCAAAATTCAAGAAACTTTCAAACCGATTCATTCAACAAACCAGTTCGAGAAGCAATAAGTGACCGGCTTGAACATCTTTATTCTTTTTTAAACAAATCATCAATTTGGCCATTTGAAAGTTTAGGAAGTGTAAAAAAAATTAAGAAAACATAACACAGCACACGCCAAAATGTTAACAAGTTTTCCACCAGGGAGTCATCCACTGTCTGTTCAGGTTTGCATTAAACGTATGTTGCTTTCATCTTATCACTAATTAACGACATTGTTATTACATGATCCACATAGCCAAAGGTCTTATACCTCAGTCTCCTTACAGGGGAATGCGTGTAACCAGCCCTAGTGAGATGATAACTGGAATTCTGGTACTCAGATACAGCCCAGGGCGTTTAAACTGTTTACTCCGAGCATGGTCGCTGACAGACAGTGAGCCTCTGTAAATGAGAGGGTGATGAAACAGACCTGGAATTGGCGCCACAGATTCCTCCTTCTCACCTCCTATGCCCATTCCTGGTAGCGGAGATATGCATTGATTTAACTACTGCTGTGCCAAAACACCAGGAATTACATTATTATCATTTACCGATTAATTAATGTAGCACATGTTAAAATGCACTCTAACTGCACACTAATATATATATAAAATACAGTTGATCAAAGTATCTATTAAGGTGCAGCACAGTGGCCTAGTGGTTAGCACTTCTGCCTCACAGCACCAACCATGACCTTATCTGTGTGGAGTTTGTATGTTCTCCCTGTGTCTGCGTGGGTTTCCTCCGGGTGCTCCGGTTTCCTCCCACACGCCAAAAACATACTGGTAGGTTAATTGGCTGCTTTCAAAATTGACCCTAGTCTCTCCCTCTCTGTCTGTCTGTCTGTGTCTGTGTGCGAGTGTGTGTCTATATTAGGGCATTTAGACTGTAAGCTCCAATGGGGCAGGGACTGATGTGAGTGAGGTCTCTGCACAGCGCTACGGAATTAGTGGCGCTATATAAATAAATGATGATGATGATGATGATGATGATGAAGGTGCATTTACAAAGTGCACAAAATGCAGAGCCGCAACGCTTTGTGTCCGCCTAAATATCAGTCAAGTGATGTCAACGTGCTCTCCCACTCACCCGTAAACAGAGGGTTGCCCGCATGTTTGTGGATGCCCTAGAAAATTCCACAGTGAAGACAGTAAAAAGTCGTCACATACAATTGAAACCTACGTCCACTTTTGGGCCGCCTAAGTGCCATTGGAAGCTGCAAAATACATCCCATGAACAGTATAGTACAAGGCCTGACTTACAATACCTCTGAGTCAGCGATGCAGCCGGTGCACAGCTCCAGGGCCCATTACAATAGTCTTTTCTTTTCGCGACGAAGAAAACACAGAGCACTCACCCATAAAACTGGGTGCACCCCCTAAATGTGCCTTCTCCACCCCTGGAAGCTCATTTAAAAAACCTTGTCTCACAAAATAAAGTCTTATTCTTCCACTCTAGTGCTAACAGTCATGCAACCCAATTCATACTTAGCAAGGCATGCCCTGATTAACCCAAATCCATCCATAGGAAAGAGTAAACTTTTGCACCCCCGCATTTTGACCTACATATCCCATACTTGCCAACTCTCCCTGAATGTCAGGGAGACTCCCTGAAATCGGGGTGATCTCCCTCACTCCCTGAAGAGTCTGGCATTCTCCCTGATGCTGAGCCAGTACAAGACGTGGTTGGCTTCACCATCTGTGGCATGATGACACAGTTCAGAAATTGTGTCCTATGTCCCTGTATTGATGCCTATGGAGGTGGCCATTTTCATGGAGACCAAGATTTAATCAAAGACTGACAGGTAAGACAACATGACTTCAGTAATGGAGACAGAAATGTAAAAGACACTTCAGTCTCTAGAGATTCATTAGCTGCTTTTCTTTAACGCATAGTTGCCTACTCTTCCGGAATGTCCGGGAGACTCCCGCATTTCTCGGAGACCTCCCGGGAGAGCAGTGCAACCTCCCGGTTCTCGCCCCCGCAATAGATAAGTGGTGGGGGGCGGTGCTTACTGATGCAAATATTGTGTCATCGTAGCACCGCCTCTTGCTGTAATTGGCTAAAATTGTGACAATCATTTAGGGGGCGGTGCCAAAATGATGCAATTTGTCAAGTCCCGCCCCCGCACGGCCACCTCCACTGGGATCTCCAGGAAGCCAACGAGGAAAAGTTGGCAAGTATGACATATCCTAGCAGGTTTCCGTAATATCCGCAAAAGTAGGCGGTGGTATCACAAACAAGGATTTGCACTGCAGATTCCCACCTCCGCACTACATTTTTTTTTTTTCTTTTTAGTCCTTATCAGCACTAAAGTGCAAGCAGTGAGGTCTAACTGTGCTGACCGAATGCATACCTCCCGACTGTCCCGATTTTAATCAGTACAGTCCAGATTCTAGGCGAATGTTCCGCCATCTTGACAGTGCTAACTGTTGGATTGTTGGGAGGCTTGTGAACAGGCACTAAACAACATAGGTGTTTTCAGAGGAGGGGAGGGGTGTTAGGCGATTATACGGACACACGCCAAGGGCAAGTGACCGCGCCACCAACACTATGTGACTGCCCGCAGCTGGGCTTGGCAACAGCCCCCTTTTCGGGTAATATCCCTTAGTAGTAGTATTGTTTGGAAAACGTTCACTACTATACCAGGAATCGAAATCTTTGATCCCAATTCGAGAACACTTCCTCTCTCGCACCGTAACGCACTGTCAAGCGTTCCTTGCTTGTAATTCTGCCAACACCGCGCTGTGCACGCCATCAGTCCATTTAAACTGTACCATGCAAGCCTAATACAGCAGGCGCCTCTCGTGGGCTTGCAGAATTCATTTCTCAATGGTGGTCGTGTGGCCTGCCAAATTATACAGTCCTGTACAGTGTGCAATTTGTAAAACTAGGACATATTGCAAGTAGAGAGCATGATTATATTGTTATCAACAGAAAGAACATCGTTATCTTGAACATGAGGACTTAAAATTTGTAACACGAATTGCTACGACGACAGCTTGAGCATTCTTTAATGGAATCCTACCCAGATGAGCAACATATCACTATCAGGAACCACTACACCAGGCCTGTCCAACCTGCGGCCCTCCAGATGTTGTGAAACTACAAGTCCCAGCATGCACTTCCAGCTATCAACAGGTTGTCTACTGGCTAAGCATGCTGGGGCTTGTAGTTTCACAACACCTGGAGGGCCGCAGGTTGGACAGGCCTGCACTACACTGTAGTGACTACAGAAACAGTTTAACCCCTTCCTAGGCATGGAACCAGCATGGCACTAGAAATGAAATAGTTAAAACATTGTACATTGCAGGGTTTTTTTTCTTATTGGTCTACAAGTGCCTTGTTCATTTTGCTCTCGATCTTTCTGCCGCTCATGTTTGTTAAGGGGCCCCCGGTCTTCCTCTAGCATAAGAAATGTTTTCTACGTAATTTAGCAAACGCTTCGCGAACAAAGAGCTAAGTGTGTAAGGAGAGCCGTTAAACCAGAGACAGAGAGCCTGCTGGGGGCCTAACGCGGCAGCTATGGGGCATTCAGGAAACAGTTATTTCACAAAGCTCTCCTAGAGCTCAAGGGCCCTTTACCCACGCTGATTGACGTCCTCTTCAGTAACGAGACATTAATCTCCAAGAATGTAGCACTTTCACAGCTGTCCAATGGAAGGAGGGACAAAATGGCTTCTGCAAACCAATGTCAAGTCTTGAGCAAGAGAATGGATATTGTTGTACAAAGCACATATTAATTGCTATCCTCTTATAGCGGAGCCAGACAGGAAATTCTGTGGTGTCAGGGTCTGAAGTATGGTCCTAAGAAGTACTTGATTTAAAAATCTTATTTTGGGTGTGGCCTCTTAACCATTTCTGTGCCCCAGACTAGCTTGGAAAAGAGTTTCAAATAATGTAACGTATAGTCAGTGCCATCATCGTCTTACAGTGTTTGTTTTGTACCTCAGTATAACCAAGAAGGAAAGTCTCTTTGACAAAAAAAACTAGAGATGTTCACTGACCCCTGTGTTTTGGTTTTGGTTTTGGCAAAACCACCCTCGTGTGTTTTGGTTTTGGATCCCTATTTTGTTTTCTAAAATCATATCATTTGGCTCTTTTTTGTTCCTACATTATTATTATCATCAATAATATTAATTTCCAGCCATTTTCAGTCAGTTTTTGTCAAGTGACAAGAGCGCTGCTACCCCTCCTGCTTCTGTATGAGCAATGGCACTGAGCAATGTCACTGGAGACTGGAGAGTGACAAGAACACTGCTACCCCTGTTTCTGTGTGAGCAATGGCACTGAGCAATGTCACTGGAGACTGGAGAGTGACAAGGACACTGCTACCCCTGTTTCTGTGTGAGCAATGGCACTGAGCAATGTCACTGGAGACTGGAGAGTGACAAGGACACTGCTACCCCTGTTTCTGTGTGAGCAATGGCACTGAGCAGTGTCACTGGAGACTGGAGAGTGACAAGGACACTGCTACCCCTGTTTCTGTGTGAGCAATGGCACTGAGCAATGTCACTGGAGACTGGAGAGTGACAAGGACACTGCTACCCCTGTTTCTGTGTGAGTAATGGCACTGAGCAATGTCACTGGAGACTGGAGAGTGACAAGAACACTGCTACCCCTGTTTCTGTGTGAGCAATGGTGCTGGATCTGCCGAGGAGGGAGGTACTTATGGAATCCGAAACCCGCGAGATCCGACAATGCAACAATGACGTTTTGCCTCGATTCAGATCCGAGGATACGCGAAAGTTCCGAGCCGGCTCGCGAGCCTACTCAGATCCCCTAAGTTCGGATGGGCTCGGTTTCAGAAAACCGATCCTGAGCATCTCTAAAAAAAAAAACAAAGTGTTTTGTGTCTGGACCCAGACGGTCTCTCTCAGTTTGTATGTTAGGGAATTTAGACTGTAAGCTCCAGTGTGGCAGGGACTGATGTGTGATGAGTTCTCTGTACAGCGCTGTGGAATCAGTGGCGCTATATAAATAGCTGATGATGATGATGTAGTAGTGTACAGAGAAAGATGGTTTCTGCCAGCTTTGGGGAGAAAAACAATCATTATGATTGTCATACCAGTGAAACTCCATCTTCAGAGAAGATCTTGTTATTGCACTTCTATGCAAAACACATCTGCTGCGTTGATTATGTTGTATCCGACGTACAAACTAAAACTTCTCTTTTGAGGTATTCAAAGGCACCGAAAGAAATCAAATTTGTCTGGACATTGCAATTCTATAAAAGTGGAGTTCTTCTTTAACATACCACAACTAGAGGAATCATGCTCAACTGTCTTCGTTGTAGCTCTAAGTGTGAGGGTGCCATTGTTCGGAGACCCCAATGGTCACTGTGCCATTGTTCTGGAACTACAAAAGATATATTACATATCTGACGGACCAAAAAACAATTCTGTGGCTTCAATTGTAGTCCCAATCCACAGACTACGCACCTCTGAGCTATACAAATCTTTAAGCAATATGGTTTTATGTGACCTAGGACCCGTCCAGCGGCATCTTCTCCGCTTCCTCTCTCTGTCTTGTCTCAGTCGTCTTATATTAACAATATCTCTCTCAGGAAATGGTAATACTGCAGACTGGAGATCTCAAGGACAACCACGCTGATGATTAATATCTTCATCTGAATTTCTCTCTAACAGGCCGTGAAAATTTCGGTAAGCCCTTAATGAAGGGTGCCCCCCATGCAGCTTATTCTCATCAAACTCGAATACACAAAGTGTCTTCATGAGAGAAAAAAAGAATCCTTCTTCAGAAGCTAAAAACAGCTGGGAAAAATGACTATTGGGATAAGAAAAGTGGTCGTCATTGTTAAGCTTATTTGTTCCAGAAGATTAATCCATCTGGCTCTGAACATATAGAGACCTCACGGTATTTCCCTTGTTAAAAATCAAGAGGATTGTTAACACATTCCTGCATGGGAGCTAGAAAGCAATTGTTACGATGGATTGTTTCTCAGTCATTTTTAATAGCTTACTTAACGAAAATTAATGAACCTAACCAGACATGACAGATTCAGTACATCTGTAGACTCGGATAACCCAACTTCCCTCCTGCCATCAGTTTAGAATAGCTGCATAAATCAAGGTTTTTATAAAGCCAGGGCATATTGGTATTTGAAGGTGTTAGTCTGGCCAATTAGACCAGTGGTGTGATCAGTTTGTCCGTTTTGGTGAAATTAATCCAATTGAGAGCTGTTCAATTCCCTTTTGTCTTTATCCGGCATACAATTATACAATATACGTAAATGTTCTATTTTCTGTATTTTTATAGTATTTACAAGATCTTACAAATTTTGTTCTTGCTGCTCTGACAAAATCCAAAAGTCTTTTGAGAAGAGCAGTATTGCTTGGCTAGGTTATAACCCATTGGATGCTAGGGTATGCTGTGTTAAATATTTGATTGCTTGCCTGTATTAATCCTTTGATTGCTTGACCATGTTAGCCCTTTGAATTCTAGAGTTTGAAGTGTTAGTATGTTTGGCTAACAAAAAGAGAATATAGTGTGCCAGTGTGTCCATTTGTGATGTAGGGTAGAATTGTCCTAATACAATTGGTGGTGGCAGCAATTAGTTATGTATGGATGTGAGAGACCAGCTTTGTGGTGTGTTTTAGCTATTAACCTGTGTGAAAGGTGAGGACAAGATTGAATGCGGAAATCCTGTGCAATCGCTTGTAGCAACATCTAAGTATGGATGCCTTGCATTTATAACAATTCTTCTCTAGACAATATGGGCAGCATGATGGCTCAGTGGTTAGCACTTCTGCCTCACAGCGCTGGGGTCATGAGTTTGATTCCCAATCATGGCCTTATCTGTGTGGAGTTTGTAGGTTCTCCCTGTGTTTGCGTGGGTTTCCTCCAGGTGCTCTGGTTTCCTCCCACACTCCAAAAACATACTGGTAGGTTAATTGCCTGCTATTAAATTGACCTTAGTCTCTCTTGCTCTGTGTGTGTGTTAGGGAATTTAGATTGTAAGCTCCAATAGGGGAGGGACTGATGTGAGCGAAATTAGTGGCACTATATAAATAGCTGATGGCGATGGCAAGCCTCAAGACTTATCTTTTCTCAAATACAGTCTCCACTGCTTTGTTCCCTAACTGGCCATACTGCTCATCCCATTCACAATCCCAAAATACACAAGTCACAAGACAACATAAGCTGAGTAAACAAAGAAGAAAGGCAGCCTGATTCACAGGGACAGTGGGTAAAATAGGACAAATGTATCTTTAGAAATATCTGAGATGGGCAAGGTCACAATTCTCAACCCTAAATAAACTGAACATGCTGTATCCACTTTGTGGTGTCAAGATGAAAGAAGCCATTAATTTGTAATAAATAAACAGACTATCTAGCAGGGGAGGGCTGGCAAATTTTAGCCCTGGGGGGGGGGGGGAGGGAGGGCAAGACTCGACTCAGCAGCCTATTAGGAACCTTTTAACTGGAAACAAATGCAGGTGGCCCACTATGGGACCGGCTCGATGGGCAGATGCCCTCATGCACCTCAGCCCAGCCTGCAACGGCAATATAGGCTTATTATCAAAATGTTTTCATTAATAGATAAGTGTACACCCCTCCAGTGCTTTCTGGGTCTTTTTCTAAGCCATGGTCATGTGATTTGTTTATGAAGACAAAGACAGAACAAAGTATCCCACACTCACATAATGTCTTCTGCAGGTTTGATTGAGACTTAAATATATTTTAACAAATGATGCATTTAGAGGAGTAAATTGAATATATAATGTTCAGCGTATTGGTTATTCAATTTACAGAACTTGTTTAAAATAGGTATCATCCATAGACCCCAATTTTATATTGCTCATAGCCGCAAAATGATCATATCAAAATTTTTTCAAAATCAGCAAACAAAATCAAAATGATTCCTTTCTATCTTGTTAGAACACCATAAAAACTGATCACTTACCACCAATATTCCAGACTAGAACATTCATCATTATTTATTTATATAGCGCAGGCAAATTCCGTAGCGCTTTACATTTAGAAACAAACACAGTAATAAAAACAATACTGTGTAATACAGACAGATAGATAAGAGGGCCCTGCTCGAAAGCTGACAATCTATGAGACAAATGTGGTCAGGCCCAAATAATCATCATCATCACCATTTATTTATATAGCGCCACTGATTCCGAAGCACTGTACAGAGAACTCACTCACATCAGTCCCTGCCCCATTGGGGCTTACAGTCTAAATTCCCTAACATACACACGCAGACAGACAGAGAGAGACTAGGGTCAATTTTGATAGGAGCCAATTAAGCTACCAGTATGTTTTTGGAGTGTGGGAGGAAACCGGAGCACCTGGAGGAAACCCACGCAAACACGGGGAGAACATACAAACTCCACACAGATAAGGCCATGGTCGGGAATTTAACTCATGACCTCAGCTCTGTGAGGTAGAAGTGCTAACCACTGAGCCACCATGCTGCCCATAATCGGCTCCAACACAAACGTTCCACATGTCCCTTTCCAGTAGACCACATCTCTATTGGATGCCAAAATATATCTCCTATTCTTATTCAAGACTGAACCAAAACTTTTATCCATAATCTCATCTCCCGCCTCCACCACTGCCACGTCCTCCAATCTGGCGTTCCCCTCGTCATCTATTCCCGCTTCAATACGTCCTAAATATGGCAGGAAGACTGATCTTCGCTGCTTCACGTCTGCAGCATCTCTCTGTAAGTCCCTACACTGGCTCCCCCTATACTCCAGAATCCAATTCAAATTACTTACCCTCACTAACAAATGCACGTCGTCAAAAAACACAAATCTCATCTCCAAACACTCTCCCTCCCGCCCTCTTAGATGTACTTGTACCTTGTTTCTTGTAACCACCTGTCCCTCCTGCCCATAAGACTTCTCCAGTGCTATAGTTCTTTCATCCCGAGTGTAGCTAGGCCGCTGGGATGCTTTCTTACTGGCTGCCCTCTGCTATGTCTCGTCATGTTTCCAAAAAACTGTGACCCGGTCCTCGTATACCAGTGACAGCTTTTATGCCTGAAGCCTGCAGTGTTGCTGAAATCTTAAATTCTATTAATTAATTGTTACCTGACCTGGTCTATCGCTGGATATTCTCTGTTTGCTGCCCCGACTGGACCCTTGGTTTTGTTTCTGGAACTTCCTTACTCACAGCCCACCCTGACTCTTAGGCTCGTCTCTGGTATACCTGTTTGCTGCCTGCCATGACCATTTGCATTCCCTCCCAATTACGACTTTATCTACCACCTGGGGGTAAATGTATCAAGCTGAGAGTTTTCCGGCTGGTTTGAAAAACCAATCAGATTCTAGCTATCATTTATTTAGAACATTCTACAAAATGAGAGCTAGAATCTGATTGGTTGCTATAGACAACATCTCCACTTTTCAAACCCGACAGAAAACTCCCAGCTTGATACATTTACCCCCCTGGTGTTCCTGTACCCAATTTGTCAGTTACTGCCAGTCTTGACAAATTCTAACTAGAGCTCAAGTCCTGGGGGCATCAGAGTACCTGTGAGAATATCACTCTCTAATGCAAAAGCAGTTTGCTATAGGTGAATACCTTTCATTCCTCCTTTTGTTTTCATATCTGCATTTATTTTGTCTAATTTTTATGTCCCTCTTTTACCTATGTCTTGTTTTCTCCACTGTCCGACGTTGCAAAACACTGTGGCGCCAACGACAATAATAATTACCAGGATTTATTGGAATGTTTCATAAAAAAAAAAAGGGATAAATACTTATATAAATCATATAATGTTGCTTTTTTTATTTGTAATTAACTAAGAAAAAAACTTTAGCTTTAATTGTCTTATTTGACATAACCTTAATACTTTGTGTTGGTCATTGCTAAGAATTTACAAAATCCATTTTGATTCTATGATCTAAAAATAAAATGTGGAAAAGGTCAAAAGGGGGTGAATACTTTTTATAGTCACTGTATATAGGAAAGGGATATCCTAAATATTTGACCTCTAGCATTGGAGAGCCAGAGGCACAAAACCCAATTTACACCAACCCATTGGAAAACTACTGAAAATGTTTAATTTGTTATTCATATGCAATCTGCATCTTGTACCCTACACAGATTGAGAGCAAGCACAGCTGAAAATAACACTTGCCTAAAAAATATACTGAAATAATCCCGGGATCATTTATCTATAAACACTAACCGGTGTAGGAGAGGTGCTGAAAGAATCAATCTACAAACAGAATTCTCAGAATAAACTATTACTCCAGCCAAGTTTCGGATACATCCTGCCCACGATGTACAATGTTTTTTCTGAGGTGTGCAAGCACTTAAAATGAACCGCATCGGTTTTGGCTAAGATGACCGCGGCATAGGAAAGGAAAAGTATCAGCGAGATAAAAAGTCTAATATAATGCATGTATAGTTTGCAGTTTTTATTTGAAAATTATATATTGCATTTATTATATGTATTGTTTGTTAGGATGCTCTAATTCCTACTTAACCTGCTATAAGAATCATTGTTACTGCTGGAGTATATAAAGAGAACAGAGATCTTCTTTATCTCACTTTAATGGAGGATATTTTTATTACTGATAATTACAGCAAGGGGAAGCACAGTTATCAGTTTTATTACTGAACAACCCTATCTTATTTTTGGTTTCTTCATATTGTTCCCAGTTGTATTGTAATCATTTCATATTTATTTTGGTATTGGTTTCCTAATGTGCCAAGCATAAAAACCTGACCAAGAAAATACAACAAAGTACCAAAAGTTGCATTTTGGTATATTGTGGTGTTTTCTTGGCCATGTTTTATGTTTGGTTCATTAGGAAAATAATAACAAAATAAATATGAAATGATTACAAAACAACCAGTAAAAATTTGAGGCTAAATGTAATATACAAATCACTTAACAGGTAGTATACACTTAAGTATGTGTTTTCTCCCTCCGCTGGTATTTAGACACTCGAGGGCTGTTTCCACATGGTTTAGGCATTTTTAACTATCCTAGCTATGTAACAAAAGCCTAACGCAGGAGATATCATAGATAGGCTAATCTTCGCATTAAGCTGAAGTAATTTAAAAAGCTCCAAAAGGTTTAGCTTTTCTGGAGCTTGTGCTCGTTGGCTGCAGATGGCGTTAGCCATTCTACCCTACATGAGCGCATTGCGGTAGAGGGATTTTCGGATCGCTCACTGCTGGATTCCTGCTCTCCCCTCCGCTTACTATCACAAAGCCACTTTGCGATAGTAAAGCCACTTTGCAGCCCACCCCTCCCACTGAGGACTAATCAAAACAGTGTCATGCTTTTCTAATTAAACAAATCCTAATTTTAAACTACATTTAATTTTACAGAGTATTTTTGCGCAGTATTTTTAAAAATAGCCTTTTGGGAATAGCTCTCTTTGATAGCAATCCCAATATTTGTCCTCATAACAACCCCAAATTCAGATTTTCTGTCCACTACTTGAACAGCTGAGAGCACAACAGACGAGTGCTAAAATTGGAATGTTTCTTGTTGCAGTTTGTTGATATTGATACATTAAATCATAAGCGAGAGCCAGAAAGCCAATTAGCAGCGGTTATGTATGAATCTAACCGTGGCTTTAACAGTTGCTGTTTATGAAATAATGTTTTGTTTTTATGGTCAGGAAGAACTTACACTTCATCCTGACCGGTCATGGAAAGAAGGCAGAAAGAAAACACTGAAGATAAACAAAAAACTATTGGAAGCTCTTGTATAAATTATTATTATTCGCGGGTAGCACGGTGGCTCAGTTGTTAGCATTTCTACCTCACAGCACTGGTGTCAAGAGTTAAATTCCCGACCATGGCCTTATCTGTGTGCAGTTTGTATGTTCTCCCTGTGTTTGTGTGGGTTTCCTCCCGGTGCTCTGGTTTCCTCCCACACTCCAAAAACATACTAGTAGGTTAATTGGCTGCTATCAAAATTGACCCTAGTCAGTCTCTGTCTGTGTGTGTATGTTAGGGAATTTAGACTGTAAGCCCCAATGGGGCAGGGACTGATGTGAATGAGTTCTCTGTACAGCGCTGCGGAATTAGTGGCGCTATATAAATAACTGATAATTATTATTTACAAGGCACCACAAGAGGTCGGTAGCGCGGTAAAAGACATTCACGGTAGTATACAAGACACAGACAGCAACGATCCGTACCACATAGCATAATACATAAAAAACAAAAGAATACAAAGTCCAGACATACTGATTAAACAAGTTATACCCAGACAACTTGGTAATGCCGATCAAGTTATTACGGGACAGTGAGTGAGAGTGATGGCAAATGAGATAAAGCAGAAACTTGCATTGAGGCAAGCAGTTATTTTCTCTTGTGAAGAGTCATACGACTGAGAGGGATCTCTCTTTAAAAAAAAGTTTTCTACAGGTTTAGAGTAATAAATATTGAGGTGTATAGTTCAGTGATTTATCGTTTTTTCCCCAGCCGCCTGTATTTCACTATTTATTACAAAATCTTAAAGGTGTGCGGGAGGTAGATGTTTACAGAAAGAGAGAGATAGCAAGACAGGTTGAGTAACATCTCTCGGGCAGTTTTAAGGCCAGAATTTCGGTTTATACAAACGCAGGAAGAAGGGAACGGAAGCGAGAGCCAGATTACTGAAGAATTATATACGTGCAATAGATGGTTGATTTAAGGAATTGATTCTTGACTTTAAACATCCGAGTAAGAAAAAGCTCTGGAACGCCACAGAGGATATAACAATCTCGGAAAGAAATTCTGATAAACACTTGTGTGCGGTGGTAGATTTAGGGAATGGGGGTCCTAGGTGCAAAAGAACAGTATTACCACCCCTCTTCCCCAAACCTCACCCTAAAAAACACAAATATTCAAATGAGATGATGATTGGTATCTATCATGAGCACAAGAACACACGTCAACATTCTACACAAAGGACATGGTTTAGGCTGGATGAGACCCGGGATAGAGAGAAAGGAGGGACCCCTTGTACTATTAATACATAAAACCTAGTATTGTACATTACTCGCTAGGGTGTATCATCTCTCATCAAAAGTGGAGATGTTGCCTACAGCAACCAATCAGATTCTAGTTATCATTTATTCAGTACATTCCACAAAATGACAGCTAGATTCTCATTGGTTGCTATAGGCAACATCTCCACTTTTTCAAACCCTCTGCTTGAAAAAGTTGACTCTTTGCACTACCGACAAAATAAACCCTGTCACCCGATGTAGGAGGGTCTTCAAGACACAGGGAGCCACCAGGGCAATGACAATAAGAGAATAGAGGGGAACATGGGTTCCCAAGTTTTGTTCTACTGAGAAATACTTGTCCTGGACAAAGCTGTGGTGCAGCCACTTGTCAATGAGAGCGATTTAAAACATTGCAACAACTACACCCCTACCCTGGTGGTAATTAAACATAGTAACATATAGTAACATCGTAACATATAGTAACATAGTTGATGAGGTTGAAAAAAAAGACACCAGTCCATCAAGTTCAACCTATTTTGGATCTCCTGCGATCCTGCACTTATATTTGAAATTCATCCAGAGTAGGCAACCGCCAATCTGTTTCAATTGTGAAAATCCCCCCAGACCCAATATTGCAGTCCTATTTTTACCCTATATCCACTACTATCCTTCATTTTAATTAACGGTGGTATCCCTGGATACACCTTTCCGCTAAAAATTTGTCTAACCCTTTCTTAAACATATCTATTGAATCTGCCATCACAACCGTCCCTGGCAATGAATTCCATATCTTGACTGCCCTTACTGTAAAGAACCCCTTCCTTTGCTGGTTGTGAAATTTCCTCTCCTCTAACCTTAGGGGATGACCACGAGTCCTGTGTATGGTCCTTGGGGTAAAAAGTTCCCATGAAAGCTCTCTGTATTGACCCCTAATGTATTTGTACATAGTAATCATATCTCCCCTTAGGCGCCTCTTTTCTAAAGTAAACATGCCTAAACTGGCTAACCTTTCCTCATAACTTAATGACTCCATACCCTTTATCAATTTTATCGCCCTTCTCTGAACCCTTTCTAGTTCCAAATTATCTTTTTTAATTACGCCCCTGCTTCTGTCGTCTGTGTTGGTTATTGAAATAAAAAGACATTTAGTCCTATTTTCACATGGTTTCTGTTTAGCTAAGGCAACAGACCTTAACGTAAAAACAGAGAGATCCCAAACAAAGCGTGCTACCTCTCCGAAAACAGCAATGCTCTTGTATCCGACCGCAGAGGTAGGAACACTGTTAATGTGCCACGGGCAGCATGGATTTCAGCTAGACCTCATGGAAGCACAAATGAGATCCGCACCATTAATGTAAACTTTGAGTACAAATATGTCTAACAGCAGTTTATCTACGAATAAGGTCATCTTGCCTTCTGATACGTCGTTCCTGCTTCATGAGAATTCCAATCTCTCCACATACCTAACCTTCATAACAAGTGCCGGCCCTATTCTCCCATGCCCCCTAGCCGACCTCCCTATGCCTACCGACAGTGAGACAACACAGCTGGCGGAAGACAAGTTCGGCCATATTGCACTTTCCAGTAAGCTGGGCAAGAATTTCACCTTCCCCGGCTGATTTCTTTCTTTACTAAAAGCTTAGCAGGTATCCTGCAGCAGGTGTTCGGGACTGAAGGAGCGCACAGCCCGTGCCAGTTAGTTTTGGAGCGAGTGTAGCTTCACAGGACTGTTGACATCTTTTAGTGTGTTTATGTTTTTTGTTCAGTTTTACATGCCAGAATAAGCGTAGATGTAGATGGTTATTTATACTCAGGAAGGGACCGCTCTTTCAAGTGTGCTTGGCTTGTAACAGCGCTAGAGGACTGGCGGGATTAAATCTGTGGATTCTGGGGTTCAGAAGACAGAAGCAGCTGTTGTTCTGTATATGTGGATGCTGCAAACCGTGGCTCCACGGATAACACAGTTGTCGCCATGATTAGGCTTTACCCATAATGCTTTGGGTGAGATAGGCTTGCCTTATTATCATCCTATGGTTGTATAATGCATCCATATTAAAGCACCACTCTCCAGAGAATATTGGCTCCATCACATCAGTCACAAGCACGGTGGCGTAGTGGTTAGCACTTCTGCCTCACAGCACTGGGGTCATGAGTTCAATTCCCGACCATGGCCTTATCTGTGAGGAGTTTGTATGTTCTCCCCGTGTTTGCGTGGGTTTCCTCCGGGTGCTCCGGTTTCTTCCCACACTCCAAAAACATACTGGTAGGTTAATTGGCTGCTGTTAAATTGCCCTTAGTCTCTCTCGGTCTGTGTGTGTATGTTAGGGTATTTAGACTGTAAGCTCCAATGGGGCAGGGACTGATGTGAGCGAGTTCTCTGTACAGCGCTGCGGAATTAGTGGCGCTATATAAATAAATGATGATGATGATGTAGATTTTGCTTAAGTCAGTCTGTCTAATTGAAAACCCGCAGAAAAAGTGTTAGTTTTTAGGAACTGCTCTTTACCAAATTTACCTATTCTTACCGAACCGCAGCGTTTACGCAGCAGGACATCTGTGCAGAGTAAGCACGTTGACGATGGGTGGACATGGTCAGACGGTGGTAATCCTTGCTACAATGATAGCCCGGATAATCCACCTGATTTGCAAAACAGAGATTTTGTTTCATAGGATGAGACATCCCAATGACCAGAGAAGGGTGAAGATTGGACATATCTGAGTCAGCTCCTTTGTTATGGAGAACTGCAGGTTTTTTAGCCATGAATATTGACCTGAAACCTGTTCCTTGTTCCATTTAGGTGCAAATAAGCAATAAATAAAGCACAATACACTTAACGCAGCAATCCCATTAAATTATTGTGGCAGTCTCTATCAAGAACGTTGGTATTAACCATTTACCTTGCTTTACTTCTTTAGGCTGCTATTTATGATGTATAATTCCGCAGTGTCATGTCACTACCATGGCCACCGCAGTCACATGGCACATTATGGAAGGAGCAGAGAGGCTTTGGAACGCTCCTCTTAGCTCTATCTGCTCTGTTTATTGTAAAATCCTCCCCTTCCTCCTCTTCCTTTCTGCCATCACATAATACGCTGAGAGAATGACTCTGTGTCCGTGTAGCTGGCAGTCATACTTTATAACCTCCAGAGAGATTTTGGAAAGGAGATAATGATTTGCAGAAAGACGGCTAAGAAAAAGGATTAGCAGACGCACTGTTAAAAGTTACTTAACTTGCTATTTAAAGACAAAAATACAACCTTATTTGTGGAATTGCTGCTTTAAATATATGCATGCAATTTAGTGTAAAGGATACGAAAATATTTGTCACTTGAATTAAAGGCAATCCCAGAGCGAATTAAAATTAGGAAGGGGAGGGGTTTGGGCAAATGTGATAGCAGTCCATATTTGTTGTAACATTTTCAAATGTACTTTTGATTATTTCCCTTCAAAGTCATCAGATATGAAGATACATCATGAACTTGTTCAATAGGCCAAAAACCAAAAACCTGTACGTGCACTGAATCCAAGTGGTTGCATTTAAGCACTTAAGCACTTGCTTACTCTCCCGGAATTTCTGGGAGGCTCCTGAATTTTGGGGAGTCCTCCAGGACTCCCAGAAGAGTAGACAAACCTCCCGGACCCTGTAAAGTGCCGACATTCACGGCATTGAATAGTGGGGGCGGGGCTTAATCATGTTATTAAGCCCCGCCCCCTGCTAGTCAAGGAAATAATTGATATATTATATATATAAAGCTGACTTTATTGCATGTTTTATGGTCCTTTAAAAAGATGGCCAACCTCTGTTTCACAATTCGATTAGGCAGACGGTTCAAAACGAATTTCATGACAAAGAGGACGAGACGCTTTTATCGTTTTCCGTGTGAAATTGCACATAATGCTAAATTACTGACCGGCGTTTGCTAAAACAATTATTCACAATAGTCAGCTAGGCCAGACAATCTCTGCACTGAGCAATTCTAGGCCTGTCCCTGAGCCAAAACGTTTTGACGTCCATACAACAGCTATTAGAACCTGGTAATAGCTCTGCGCTGACTGTGAAAGATTTCCGCTGGGCCGTCAGCACTTAGAGGACCTGTGTCACATTCCACACAAACACACAGGGGGGTGGCCGGCTCCCGCCGTTCCTAATATTTACAAAATAATTTGACTTTAATTGGACTTTCTCAGGGGAAACTGCAGCTCCCAGTCAAAGTTTTATTGGCCGTGTTTGCTGGAAGGAGATGAATTTAGGCTACGAGAGGCAGTCAGGGGAATATTGAACAGTGTGCGAAAGGGTCGTGAGGATATTGCAGATATTATTGAAATATGGAGATCTACAAGACCAAGTTGGCTGCTTTACAATGCCTGTGCCAGCTTAATATTTGCTGGAATAACAGAGCGAGAAAAGGATTCCAGGCTGAATTAAAGGGTTTTATAAATTCCAAAGAAGCTATTGTGCCCTCTGAATGAAACATCTATTTGATTCCATGCGTAGGCAAGTTTATTGCATTAAAAGTTGCTTAGAGAACTTTTAATGGTCTGACATTGGTTTTTACTATGTATTTTGGAGCCCCGTTTGCCAGCAGAGGTGTGAGGTCAATGACATCTATAAATCAGAATAAATTTCCAATCAAAAAGACGTTGATGATGTTTATATATCGGGCAGGACGGCTTTAGGTCTTTTGGTGACCGGAGAGACTTTGAAAGTGCACAGCATTGGGAAGTTATGCTCCACAGGCATGGGTTATATTGGAGTGATAAAATCCTTTATTGGATATGTGTAATGGACTTTCATATAAATATGGCAGCATGAACCATGCAACCACTGAATGACTTATGCCAAAAAATATATATCTTCTGACAGGCAAGGAAAAGTAAGACAGTGTAATTGCCATTCACAACATATGAAGAGATTTGATTGTAATTTAAGAAATTGCTTTATGTACCTCCCAATAGTCCTGATTTTTGGAGAGTGCATGAAAAGAGTGTTGTCTATCAGAAGTCATATGGATTTGGGAAAATGTGGGCATAGCTGGGGGATCCTAACAGCCCTTACCAGACACCCTAGCTTTGTATTTGCAATTCCTCTGCACTGCAAGGCTGAACCCCTGGGCGATGCCATCATTTTTTGCTGTGTTGCTGCTATGAAAACTGGACATTGCAGGAGTTCCCAGAATAGTAAGAGAGCCCCATGGACCCAAGACTATCTAGAAAAACCTGGGACACTTGGGCGTATGCTTGGAAAATACACAATTTTTAAGGTGTTCCAGTCATTTTTACACTAAACACATATTTCACGCTCCAGCAAAGGATTCTGGGTGACCATTTGCAACCTGACATTCCGTTTCATTAGGTTTCGTTCTGATCTAATTTATGAATGCCTTAAATATTTCTACATTTCTGCACAGGTTTGGAAGCGTGCTAAAGACAAGCACGACCAGCCCGGGTGAACTTGAGGAGGGTGAGTGTTTTCATAGACCGACAGATGTTCGTTTGTGCAAGATATTAGTGATCTTTGCTCTTCCAATCCCTTAATTGTGCAAAGTTCTGATTGTGTTTCCTGCTGCCTGACAGGTCGTGCCGGTATGCGGTTTTTCCCTGCGCTTGCACAAAGCAGAGGTGATCGCAGATAGACAAGGTGTCTGCCGTCCCAGTGAAAGCAGCGTCACCCGAGTGGATAAAATCAGGGGGCCAAGGCAGTGGTATGCAGACGTACTATTATATACCAGGTGCCATTTCAATTAACCCTCTGTCCTGATATTTACCTTGGAGCCTGACGACCAGGACATGAAATGACATTTCCAGCAGGAAAAAGTATCCTTCTGCCACATGATTATTTGCCAGTTAAAATAAATTAAAAAGTGGGGTATATGCTTTTGAAAATGAACGTCCAATCTTCGTTCTGGAAAGTAGGTGGTTTTGAGGGTAACAAATGTATGCTAACAAAATACAACACATTCACTTAGTGGTCCATGATTCTTCAAGACACACATACTGAGCGCTACCTGCTTTTGGATGAAAAGACGTGTATTTCGGCTTTGCGCACGCCCAAATGCATCAAGGCACGGATCTCAAGATACGTGCGCTGTTGAGTTCGGGTGTAGGTCTGCTGTGGTCTACTACACAAGAGACTGCAGGATTTCAAAAAATTCACAAAAAGAATGCACAGAAAATAAAACAATATACCGTATTTCCCCATGTATAAGACGCACCTTTTTCCCCAAAATTTTGGGTCTAATAACTGGGTGCGTCTTATACAGGGGTAGTAGCACTTACCCTGTCAGATGACTCCTCTGTCCGGTAGAGTCTTCTCTCCGTCTGATCCTGATGCTGGAAACCCGATTAAGGTCCTCTCTGCGATGTCCGGATGTCCTTTCAGGACCTTGACAAGGTGTTGTTGAGGTCCTGAAAGGATTGTCAAGGTCCTGAAAGGACGTCTGGACATCGCAGAGAGGACCTTAATCGGGTTTCCAGCATCAGGATCAGACGGAGAGAAGACAGAAGACTTTACCAGTCAGAGGAAGCATCTGACTAGGGTAAGTCAGAATTCACTATAGTGTTATCTCTCCTCTGTATAAGCTGCACAAATACTCTGTGAAAAAATTGAGGATAATGTTTATCCTCAATTTTTACACATGATTTATATAGGTGCGTCTTATACAGGGGAGCGTCCTATACATGGGGAAATACGGTATATAATTAATGCCATTAGTTGATAAAAAAAAAAGGCATCAATGATCAAACAATAAAGAAAAAGAAAAAGGTTTTTTGATTTATTTTTCCCCATGAAATACATTTATTAGGATGTTGTTAATGTCTACTGAACATAAAAAATATTTTTACAGTTGCTCCTAATTGCAAACACATGTTATAGCATGCATACCAGACTGTCATCACTACTGATCAGGACTTCGACTAGCCCTGTAGCTGGAGCAAGAGATACGGCATAAAAACAAGTATCTTTCCCCCATGCCCCAGAGAAGTCATGTGACATGGGGTAGGAGGGGGGCGTGGTGACATTGTGGCGTAACCATAGCCACGCCCCCACTACAAAAAGACAAAATTCACAGCATTGAATGGAGGGGGCAGAGCTTAATTACATGAATAAGTCCCGCCCCCTCCATTCACTGCCGTGAATTTCGGGAAAAGCGGGAGCTTTGCTTACTCTTCCGGGAGTCCGTGGCGACTCCCCGAAATTCGGGAGCCTCCCGGGAATCCCAGGAGAGTAGGCAGGTATGAAGTATATTGACTACAGCAAAACACCCCTTCCCCTCCCCGTTTATTCCCCGAAATCGTAGGCTGTAGTGAGTGTCCTCTGCGTACATAGACGGAGCGGACAGTGCAGCGCTCACAGCTGTATGGTCAGGTCCTGGACATGCAGAGCGACTTTGCGTACAATATACTCAAAATCGTCAGTTACAGACCTGGATGAATCAGGCCCAATGTGTTTAGGTTAAAGATGTAATTTGCTATCAAGTCCTGGGAAGAAAAGGGAGTCATCTTAGGGAGTGTTATCAAAGGTGTTTAGCCTTGTTCATGCCTTAAAATATCTGGGGGCCCGTCTCTCCAGGGGCTTTTCTCACGCATGGAGAGTTACAGAAGAGAGAATTAGGGATGTGTGTGCTACACTAATGCTATGTAGTATTAAGTGATCGTCATTGTTATTACCTCATTAGTTGAATAACCCCTATTGTTGCCAGACCTGAAAACAAGCAAGATTGAAAAGCAGGTGAGACTAGAACAGGTCGCGGGTGCGTACACACTGCAGAATTGGCCTGACATCGTTCCATCGTTTATAGAGCGACATTGCTCAGTGCCATTGCTCACACAGAAACAGGGGTAGCAGTGTTCTTGTCACTCTCCAGTCTCCAGTGACATTGCTCACACAGAAACAGGGGTATCAGTGTTCTTGACACTCTCCATTCTCCAGTGACATTGCTCAGTGCCATTGCTCACACAGAAACAGGGGTAGCAGTGTTCTTGTCACTCCATTCTCCAGTGACATTGCTCAGTACCATTGCTCATACAGAAACAGGAGGGGTAGCAGTGTTCTTGTCACTCTCCATTCTCCAGTGACATTGCTCAGTGCCATTGCTCATACAGAAACAGGAGGGGTAGCAGTGTTCTTGTCACTTGACAAAAATTGACTGGAAATGGTTGGAAATTAATGTTATTGAGGTTAATAATAATGTAGGAACAAAAAAAAAGAGCCAATTATGTGATTTTAGAAAAAAATATAGGAATCCAAAACCAAAACACAAAGTTCATCCAGATCCAAAACCAAAACGCGGGGGGTCTATGAACATCTCTCGATAGAACATGATCGTGGGAGCGTACACACAATATTGGACGTCTATCATGTGATTGGCACGAGTATCGGGTGAAAAACCTGTAGCGTGTACCCAGCTTTATAGAACAATCCTGACAGATCAGGAGAGAAAAAAAATTGAATTTGAGTGAATTCTCCACACACAAATCCTCTGACTTTAGAAAACGACCTCTATCTTCCTACATCTCATCACTTAGAGCAGCAGACACGTTGGAAGCAACGAATATAGGCCCGGCATAGAAAATGTCAACACATAATGAGTTTTTTATGATCTAACTGCCCGTAACACCCAGAAGAATGTTAAGACATTCCTCAGAAGTACTTTCTAAAGAACGAGCTAATCCTCAGAACACGAGATACTCAATGTTATCTCTCGATGTACCTGGAGTAACGTGATAGAGACACATCACTCAGCAGGAGTACCAGGTAACGGTGACACGGGGCTTGATCAAAGCCCTGGGCCGAAATGTACGCTGGCAGCGGCCAGCCGGATCGTAGCCAATACACTGGGAAAGTTACAGCTCCGAGCTGCTATTTCTAGACGTTACTATTTGCCGTCCGTAACTCAGCATTTCAAGCTGTTTAAGAAAAGCTAAAGTTTCAAGCCAGGACTAAGCTGTTTTCACATATTCAGAAGCCTTTCCAAAATGAATTTCTGGAGAGGTTTCAAATGATCACTCCTGGCCAGGAGGACTTAATGTTCTTTGTGACATTGTATAGAACCATTTAGTTTGCAGGCCAGTGGCTGATGATTAACTTTTCACCATAGATTTATTGATAAACCTTTATAAGGCTGTTTACGGTGAGGCTTTGACGTTGCCTTCTAATAATACTGCTATTGTTTTCTGTTCAGCTCTCTGGTCCGTGGAGTTATGAGGTACAATTAAAAAAAAAACACAAAAAAAAAAACAAAAACAGGAAAGAGTGGGGTACAGAGAGGAGGCACAAATGATTGGCCATTTTCATTGCATTTAATTTCATTGACTTTGAGTTTAAACTGACTGATATGTCCATAAAACAGCTGCCTCAACTGTGGGCAATACCCCACGTTCTACCCATGGGAATCCCGCCGCAGCCACGTCTTCTCTGAATATGGGTGGTGGACGCGTCATTTTGGGGTCATGTCACAAGTCATGGCCGTAACTAGGTCTGTGAGATAGGGGCGACCGCCCAGAGAGCAATGCTGAGAGGGGGGCACAGTTTAAGAATATTTTAGGTTCATTGGGTTAAAATTGTAGGCTAGAGAGGCGGCACTTTTCCTTCTTGCCCCGGGCACTAAAATTTTAAGTTACGGCTCTGTGCCGAGCGGCGTGTCCGTGTCTAGCACTAATGGATGGTGTGTGCAGTGGACATACCAGCAAACATTACCGTGAGTTGAGACAAAATTCTATTAGAATTAAGTCTGCCCTGCCTAAATCAGGACAGTTCGTCTCTCCTCATCACCTATCACCACCTCACACTTCCGCCTTCAAGACTTTGCCCGCGCTACTCCCCATACTTGGAACTCTCTGCCCCGCCCATGGAACTCCCTGCCCCGCCCAATCAGACTTGGCCCCAACCTTGAAACTTTCAATCGTTCCCTCAAAACTCACCTTTTTCAAACTTGTCTACCCAGCCCCATCCTAAGACCATTCCCTCCTCACGCTCCACCTGCCCCCTTCACTCCACCTCTATCTCCTTTGTTTACTACTCCGATCTTCTCAATGTTAACGCTCACAAGTTTGGCCTTCTCTACCTCCTATCGCCTGATCCTCTTTGTAATGTTTCCTTTGTTCCAGTTGTGCCTTCTTATGTTTCTCTATAGTCTCTTGTATTTCTGAAACCGAGCCCACCTGAACTTAGGGGATCTGAGTAGGCTCGCGAGCTGGCTCTGTACTTTTGCGCGTCCTCGGATCTGAATTGAGGCAAAGCGTCATCGTTGCGTTGTGGGATCTCGCGGGTTTTGGATTCCATAAGTACTTCCCTCCCCAGGAGATCCAGCGCCATTACTCACACAGAAACAGGGGTAGCAGTGTTCTTGTCACTCTCCAGTGACATTGCTCAGTGCCATTGCTCACACAGAAGCAGGGGTAGCCGTGTTCTTGTCACTCTCCAGTCTCCAGTGACATTGCTCAGTGCCATTGCTCACACAGAAACAGAGGTAGCAGTGTTCTTGTCCCTCTCCATTCTCCAGTGACATTGCTCAGTGCCATTGCTCACACAGAAACAGGGGTAGCAGTGTTCTTGTCACTCTCCAGTCTCCAGTGCCATTGCTCAGTGCCATTGCTCTCACAGAAACAGGGGTAGCAGTGTTCTTGTCACTCTCCAGTCTCCAGTGCCATTGCTCAGTGCCATTGCTCACACAGAAACAGGGGTAGTAGTGTTCTTGTCACTTGACAAAAATGTACTGGAAATGACTGGAAATTGATGTTATTGAGGTTAATAATAATGTAACAACTAAAAAAGAGCCAAATTATGTGATTTTTTTTTCAAAGGAAAAATAGGGATTTTAGAAAAAAAATAGGGATTGAAAACCAAAAACATGTGAGGGCGATGTTGCAAAAACCAAAACACAAAGTTAATCCAGATCCAAAATAAAAACAAAAACAAAACACAGGGGTCAGTGAACATCTCTAGTCTACAGACAACACGTACTAAACCAATAATACCCTAAAGACTGTGGATATTCTCAAAGACGCTAGAAAACGGAGTTATCACAAGCCCAAAAAATGTTAGGCCCTTCATGGAGCCAACTGGCCAGAAATGGGTCCACCTTGAATTAAAGTAACTTTAGATATGCTAAAAATACACAGAGTGCCAAAGGTCAAGGGTCAGAGGGTTTAAACCACTTTAGGAGAGGGACAGGCTTGGTGGACGTAGAAGCACTTATAGGCAAAGTCTCCTGTTCTAAAATAGAAGTGATGAAGGGGGCTGCAGGGGGTGGGGAATGTGGCCTATCTAAAATGAACATCAGTGAAGTTGAAAACATGCATAGTTCGGCAAACATTTCAAAGAGCAAACAAGCTGTTTGAAATTCGCTGCCAGACTCCATGTCCCAGGAACGTAAAAACTCTCTTTAACTAACTTTCTGCCAACTGGGCAGGCGAGATTATGAGGCAACATGACAGGGCCGAGATGGAGAGAACGCGCTATATGTTTGCGATATTGAATGAGTACCCCACAATTCCGCACGACGCAGAAAATAGAAGGTCCTGCAATAATTAATGGGCAGCACGGTGGCTCAGTGGTTAGCACTTCTGCCTCACAGCACTGGTGTCATGAGTTCAATTCCCGACCATGGCCTTATCTGTGTGGAGTTTGTATGTTCTCCCCGTGTTTGCGTGGGTTTCCTGCGGGTGCTCCGATTTCCTCCCACACTCCAAAAAAACATACTGGTAGGTTAATTGGCTGCTATCAAAATTGACCCTAGTGTCTCTCTCTCTGTCTGTTTGTGCATGTTAGGGAATTTAGACTGTAAGCTCCAATGGGGCAGGGACTGATGTGAGTGAGTTCTCTGTACAGCGCTGCGGAATCATTTGCGCTATATAAATAAATGGTGATGATGATGATGATAGGGATCGTGACAATGATACAATTTGGTGATTGCTGCACAGACCACTGTCTATGGGAAACGATGACATCTACCTAACTCTGCACAACTTAGAAGAAGGTCAACTGAAACACAAGACTTACGTTGCCAGTTCTCAGGGGGGAGGTCAAAAGTTCTGCTCGCTCATTCACCTAAACAGTTATTATACACCCGCTGATGAGACGATAATCTGCTATATTACACAAGTGATGTCATGTTACTATATGTGCAAACTCCTGTAATTAATATCTGTAGAAACAGTGACTAGAGATGATCTCACTTTAGCATTTATTAGAAAAACGTGTATATTACATACAGGATAATGTGTCTCCCACACAAATGACAGGATATTGATCTGTGACCATATAAAAGGGACAGAGATGCTGGTCGATTGCTTTTATACAGGTCATGGAATTCCAAGGTGTCCTTATAATTTAATTAATTGTAGAAGTAGGGTCAATTTTTCCATATGATATGCAAGTTTTTTTTACTGTAGAAGAAAACGATGTGGGAGGAGTTTGATGACATGATTTGCATCATCAAGTAGGCGGAGGAAGGATGGTGGAAATTATATCATCATGCCCTGCTCTCTCAGTGGTCATTGGAGTGGGTGGGGCTTGAGGGTGTGATTTGCATAATTATGACACGCCCCCGTACACTTTGCAGGCCGTTGAGTGGCCTCCAGGGAGAATGGTCTGATCCCCTGGGAATCATGCAGATCTCCCAATGATCTGGGAGAGTAAACTTCTATTCCAATAAATTATTATTTAAGGGTTATATTTAATCCTTAGGGAGTGGCCCACAGATTGTAAGCCTGCGAGCAGGGACCTCTTACCTCTCTGTATCTATTACCCAGTATTGTTTTATTACTGTTTGTTCCCAATTGTAAAGCGCTACGGGATCTGGTGTCCAAACCCGAGCAGGTTTCAATAATTCGCCTAGTCTTGTACGTCAAGGGACCAATGGACTCCTTTCAATTAATTGTCCTCTCTCCTCCTCCATCCTATCTGTCATAAATTCTTGCCCAAACTGAAGGCCACTTGCTGGTATTGACGCTACTAAGCTAGAAGGGGCGGAGTCTAACGCGCCTCTGGTCTTCACCAGGGAGCCCTGCAAGGGAGTTTGGGTTTCGCTGCTAGAGACCTGCAGGTCGCGGCCCTCCAAGTTAGCCACCAGCGAAGCAGATGGTGAACAAGCGTAGTCGTGCGAACCAGGGACAAGCCGAGCGGACAGACAAGGTACCGAAGGAGAAAACAGAAGCGGAGTCAGAAAGCCAGAGGTCAAACCAGAACTAGCCGTCAAGCCGAGGGATAATCCAAAAGCAGTGGCCAGGCAGATGCTAGATACTAAGCAGGAACGCTTGAGCATAGGAGACCTAAATACTCTGGTACCTACCTGGTGCCAGAGGCTGCTTTAAATAGAGAGACCTGAGATCTGATTGGTGGCAGTGGGATCGGCGATCAGAACAGCTGACCGTGGACAGGAAGCACTGAAAAGCGTCCCGTTGCCCAACAACGGAGACGTGAACGAACTGCACATCTGCGCACCAAGTGGAAGGGGGGAAGCGTCCTGTTGCCTAGCAAAGGGACGCGCTGCCAGCAGAGAAAGGCGATTGTCCCTGGCATTGATAGTGTGTACGGCATACTTGCCTACTTTTGAAGGCAGCTGTCCGGGAGGGGGGGGGGGGGGGGGTCCATCGAGGGGGCGTGACCACACGTGGTGCACCATTAGGCTCCGCCCCTGTCAATCTTAGGCAATTTTAGCCAATCGCAGCAGGGGGCAGGGCCACGATGGCGCATTTAGCCCCGCCCCCACCATCTTCAACAACGCCAACAGCTGGATCCGGGATTTTTGCCTGCTCTCTCGGGAGTCCGGGAAAACTCCCAAACATTCGGGAGTCTCCCGGACATTCCAGGAGAATAGGCAACTATGGTGTACGGGGGACACATGGCAAAATGTTCAATTGCTTCTTTTAAGTGGAAACAGACTAACTTCCCCCTTTCGTTTCTGCTGTAATCAACAGAATATGACAGGTATATACTGTTTCCCCAGGTTCCGAATGACATTGTCGCTTTGTCTTGCTCACTATGAGCCTATGATCAAACCTCTTCATTTTTTATAATTAATCCCTTCATCTTCATCTCTTCAGTTACCTTGGTGTTATATCCCCATGTGCTGTCATGCAGATGGGTTTTATGTGTCCTGCTGTTTAATGAGGGGAGTGTGACAGGGACAGTCCTGAAGTGACTGCTGGGTGCATGAGACCACGGGGAACAATACAGGATATGAGCAATAGAGAGACATGATCCACTAGAGGAAAAGGAAGCCTCCCATAGTCTCGGTGAGCGTGCGGCATTCACTCGGCACAGCACCAGCGTTCCTTACACACTTCCCAGCATCCTTCCTGCAGCGGAATATCTGCCCTGTCATTCTCCCCCCTGCCTGGCACATGACTCTCTCACCAGCGGAATCTGTAGCTCCCCAGCTGTGCTGGAAATACTATAAAATCCTTATAGCCTTAGGTGGGCATGGTAAGTAGAGATCTGAAATTTTGCCAATTCATTTTGAATAGCATAATATATATATATATATATATATATATATATATATATATATATATATATATATATATATATATATATTTTAGATTTAAAGAACCTTTACCTCCTTTTGTGGTATGCATTCAGGCAAAGAGGACGCTTCCTGCACTCTAAGGGGTATATTTACTAAACTGCGGGTTTGAAAAAGTGGAGATGTTGCCTATAGCAACCAATCAGATTCTAGCTGTCATTTTGTACAATGTACTAAATAAATGACAGCTAGAATCTTATTGGTTGCTATAGGCAACATCTCCACTTATCCAAACCCGCAGTTTAGTAAATCTAGCCCTTAGTCTCACAGAGGCTTAAAAAAATACTATTCAAAATGTAAAATTCTTCAAAAAGACACTACAATACAATATTCACGTGAAACAAGCCTCTATTGTTATGCTGATCCCTTTTAAATAATACATGTTGGTTTCCAACATGCCAGTCTCTTTTCAACATGTGTCTTAAATTGTTTCCCAAACTCAATACTCAGGTACCCCTAACCGTGCAGGTTTTCCATATCTCCTTGATGGAACACAGGTGTAATCATTACTGACTGACACATTGTAACAGATCCACAGGTGGTGTAATTATAATGTGTCAGTCAGTAATGAATACACCTGTGCTCCATCAAGGAGATATGGAAAACCTGCACTGTTAGGGAGCCCTGAGGACTGGGTTTGGGAAACCCTGATCTAGGAGTTTATCTCATAAGTTTTACTTTTTTTTAGCCTAATAAAGTGAAACCAGGAAAATTGAACTAAACTTACTGGCCATAGAATTGACGGATATGAGGACTTGACACTGTTTTACATTGACTATGCAATTTATGCTTTTAGTGAATACTGAGAGCAAGGAAAAAGTTCTGTTCTGAATGACCGATTAGTAAAATGCGTCGGGCTTAAACAGAGAGAGGAGTTAAAAATAGTTTTGCATACATTGCTGATAATAATGTAGCTAATTTATCTACCTTAGTGACCTGGGATGAAGAACACAGTCACAGAAATATGGCACTGGCACAGAATAATTTATTTTTGCATAAACAGAGATAGTTCTGTTAAACTTCCTCTTAGCTACATGAAAATATATATTTTTTTAATGTACGGTTCACCTTCAACACTTAAGTACAACAACTTTCAGGAAACAAATGTTTTAGCTGTGTGCATCTTCCACATTAGAGTGTGGAATCTTACATTTAATACCTCCCAACTGTCTCGATTTCTACGGGACCGTTACCATTCTAGGGCTCTGTTCCGTTGTCCCGTCCAAGGACGTTTGAGATGTTTGGTAGGTTAATTGACTGCTGTTAAAATGGACATTGGGCCAATAGGCTCAGGTGGCAGATGTTTCCCACGTCTTTTGGACGTGCCCGGTGCTTTAGCCGCTCTGGGGGGGGGGGGGGGGTTTTGCCTTGATCTCCACTATTGTGAAAACCACAGTCACACCAGACCCTTAAATAGATCTTCTCCATGTATACCCTACTTCCATTCCTAAACATGATCGTTATCTTCTCGGCCATATGCTGATAGCTGCTAGGGCAGCGATAGCCCAAAACTGGAAGTCCTCCGCCCCCCCCTACCATCACCCGAATCGTCTCAAAGGTTCAATATAGCTTTGAAATGGAAACAATAGACATGCCCTACTCCACATCTGCATCAGCGCTCATTATGAGATGGCTTAGATGTCACATATGGCCCTGGCGCACGTCAAGGTGCCCTCAGTTCCTCACCCACTCCATCAGCCCTTATTGAATCTCCCCAACCAACGAATATGCTGCAACTTCCTGATACTCTTGTCATACCACAAGTATTCCTTAGATCGTCAATATGGAGGATAGTATGCCTTGCTGTTCATTTGTGTTACAGGATTTTTTCCGGGCTGCACCTACTTTGTGGAATTCCCTCCCACGCACAGTAAGACTTTCCTCTAGTCTCCAAACCTTCAAGCGTTCACTGAAAACCTACCTCTTCAGACAAGGTTATGATATTCCTTAACCATCATCTTAATTTCCCTAGATTACCCTATTGCCATCCTCTACACAGCTAACGCAAGACAACAACCTTTTGACCAACATTGCCACACACACAGCCCACTCAGTGCTTTTACCTTTGCAGTCTGGCTGGTCCATTGTGCAATATGATGTAGCACATGCCCTTGTGTTTCTAACTCCCATTGTCCTATAGATTGTAAGCTTGCGAGCAGAGTTCTCTTACCTCTCTGTCTGTCTGTATTACCCAGTATTGTCTTATTAATGTTTGTTCCCAATTGTAAAGCGCTACGGAATTTGCTGGCGCTATATAAATAAATGTTGATGATGATTTGTGTTCCTCTGTATGTATATAGCTGATATTAGAGTGTTGTTTTACTTGAGTGACTCCCCCCTCCCCGTGTGGGGGTTCCCCATGTGTCTTCCCCTGTTTTGTCTCTTTTTTTATTTTTGTACCTCAATATACGCTTGAAAACTTTCAATAAAAACTATTGACATTAAAATTGACGTTAGTCTCTCTCAGTGTGTGTGTGTGTCTGTGTGTGTCTGTGTGTGTCTGTGTGTGTCTGTGTGTGTTAGGGAATTTAGACTAAGCCCCAATGGGGCAGGGACTGATGTGAGTGAGTTCTCTGTACAGCGCTGCAGAATTAGTGGCGCTATATAAATAGATGAAAAGGGTACATGGGCTGCATACCAAAACGTATCAGGAAAGACTTTGTACGGCTTAGAGGAGGGAAGGGGCAGAGGTTTTGTGATGAAATATATCAAAAGTAATAATAGAAACTATTTTAAAAAATAAGAGAATTTCTAGAACAAAGACACAGGTTTTTGTTGGGGGGAGTTAGACTGAAAGACAACATAAGAGATAACTTGACACATCCATGGAATAGTCTCCCATTATTTGTAGTACAGTAAAATACCGGTAATTCAAGAATTCATGGGACAAACATGTTTCTAATGTTGATAAAAATATATAAACATAAATAAAACGAATATACACAAAAAAAAATAATCAAAGAGCAGACTAGCTGGATAGATAGATCTGTAGGTTTTTTCTGCCATCAAATTCTGTGTTTCTATTTCAGGAGAGGTGTAGTGCATTTTTTTTTGGATGCACTAATATAATACTTACAATAGATTTTATATGTGTACCTTTACCGATAAGACAATGGCTATATTATGCAGAGGTCACATGCTGGGGAAAAAAAACACGTACCTTCTGTGAACGCTTCCCATTGGTACAGACGACCCATGAACTCCTGGCTGTTAAACGTTGCACACTGCAGAGATCGGGCATCGGGCTGCCCGGCTGGACATGGCTGTGAGCACAAGAGGACAAAACGGATGTCAGTTTCTAACAATACAATGGAACATATGCAGGGTGTAAAAACTGGGGGGCAGTTGCCCCCCCCCCCCCAGGGGCTAACGAAGGATTTGTAGAGGGGGGTTTCCACACCACGCCGCCAGTGGGCGTGACCAGCATGCATGGGGGCGTGGCTATAATTTTACACAGTGCTTGGCTGCTCTCCAACTCTTCCTATCCCTATAATATACATGGGCAATGCTGCGTGCACTACTGTTAGGTACACGCAGCTCTCCCTTTTCAAGCAGAGCAGTGTGAAGCGGGGGCAGGGTCCAGTCACTTCAATTATACAGTGCCCTAGGCTTGGAGGGGGGTTTCCAGGCACTTGGAACCCCCCCCCCCCCCCGGAATGCCTATGCCCCCATGACTTCTGTTGAGTGGGCTAAGACTGTGTCTTGCCCCCCCCCCCATGAACGTCTACGCAAAAGCCTTCATGCTACATTCTGAAGTCATGGTATCTGTTCTAAACTTCAAAAAAGTTTCGTGAAACTTTTTTAAATTATAGATCGTCTTAGTGTAACTAACAAACGTTCGTTAATATAGATTGCCTTAGTATAGATTAAATACAGATTGATAAGAGATTTTTTTAAAATAAACAAATCAAAGTGTTCCGGGCATAAACATTTAATAAATAACCTGTATTGATGATGAACAACTATTCACTTTACTTTTACCCGGAATTTTGTGCGGTGCATCCAGTAACAAACATGAGATATAACAATATAAATTTATAGCACAGACCATAACCAGTGAGGCAGTGACTATGGATTTAAAAATACTCCCAATCCAATGAGATTATGCGGTCAAGAAAATCGGAATAAACACTAGGCTAACGACTATGAAAAATTAAAATTTTTAAGATGGACAATTGAATTTATCTGTCTAACAGCTGTTGTACTAATTGGTAGCTAATATTAATAATAATATTTATTTAATAATGTATAAATACATTTTCGGCCTACCCCTGGAACACTGACAAAAATGAACATAGGATCGGGAGTCTTTGTATATCTACAGTCACCGTTACAACTGTCGTAAAACGAGATACCAAACGTGAGAAAAAGGGGCTCCGAGCCCTATAGTAGTCCTTGGCCTTTTGACCATCCATGAAAATTTTCGTTACTATGTCCCTGAACATGTGATATAGAATTGTTCAATGCTGAAGACATGAAGCCTCTTATTAGAGTGGTATAAGTGCTGTGTTTCCATGTATGCACATAAGCAATGTAGATATATAGGGTTCTCCCCATGTTTGCGTGGGTTTCCTCCGGGTGCTCCGGTTTCCTCCCACATTCCAAAAACATACTAGTAGGTTAATTGGCTGCTATCAAATTGACCCTAGTCTCTGTCTGTGTCTGTCGGAGTGTGTGTATGTTAGGGAATTTAGATTGTAAGCTCCTATGGGGCAGGGACTGATGTGAGTGAGTTCTCTGTACAGCGCTGCGGAATTAGTGGCGCTATATAAATAGCTGCTGCTGATGGTGATGATGCTTAGCAGATATTTGATTAGTCTAGGGCAGGGAACAAAGCAAATCCCATTGAAAAGCTCACCAATGTCGCTCAACTATCCTTTGTTGATAGGTGGGGCAGATTCTGTAGTGGCCCAACAATTGGGTACTCAGATGGGCCTCTGATAGGAGGAGCTTCTAAACCAGCTGACTTCTCATGGCTACCAATCACAAGCACTCGTGGATATTATAAACCCCAGGAGGGGTAGAAGAAGTTTTTCAGCTAAGTGATTGCGAGAAACAGTCAAATGTAAACATACTAAACGTGAATTATAACTAGGCCTTGTTTGAACAATGATGACAGCCACTGACTATTTGGAGCAAATGGTCTTGACAGAGCCCCGGTAAGACTGGAGTCTAACACACTACAAAAATATTATCTCTCTCTGTATCCCCCTCTCTGAGAGCCAAGATTTAAATATGAACAGTTAGCAGTTACCAACCAACTGATGTGCCCCTGTATTTACAGTGAAGGCGGCCATTTTTTGGGTTGGGCCAATATTTAGCCTATCATTTTCCTCGGAACTAGCGTCTCATGTCTGAGTGGCTGACCACATGCCTCAGTTATGTCACTGGCTCCTAGTGAAATGAAAGGCTGCAAGTTCCTGAATGTTGATTCAGTCCACAATAGGTGACAGGTCCACTTTCAATAACACTGGCAAGGCCAATGTGAATACAAAAAGAAAATACAGTAAGAAATCAATAGAGAGCAAATATATTACATTCATGCCAGCACCATAAAGATTGTCCTTTACTGGCACAGACACTGCAGATAGAACAAGGTCACCGATGTACGTATATAGGGTCTCCATATTTTTGAAACAGAAGACACCCATGTCACAGAATATTTTTTTCAGTCTATAATAGCCATTGCTTACTTTCATTTTGGTGGCAAAATAATAGTCATACTTGCCTAGTCTTCTAGAATGTCTGGGATACTCCCAAATTTCAGGGAATCTTCCCAGGATTCCAGAAGAGTAGGCCATTCTCCTTGATCCGGGCAGAACTCCATGCGAACTGAGGGAGGACCATGATTCCCCGATTCCACCAAAGAACATATAGGGTAGCCCTCATCTAGCTTAACAAGATCCTGTCTTCTATATTTTTTGGGGGACTGTCTGGCAGGAACATATTTCTGAAGTGGTTGGAGTCTGCTTTGGTAAAGAGGATTCACCTGATTGGATTGAGGTAACCAAGAGGGAGTCATCGGCGCTATATCCTGTTGGCTAAAAACCATCTAGCATTTTGGCTTCTATCCTCTTCAGAATATCCAAGCAGAGATGCCTGATCTTAGATTCCGAAAACCAATTGTAGGAAAGAAGGCTCTAGAGATAAATGGACTACACAAAAGTGATCTATAGCGCCTGGTTGGTTTAAAGAACTACGGTACTAATAACGGCATATTCACATACCTCTTGGTTGCACGACTTGTACTGCTTCTGCTCCCCCACGCAGTGAAAGTCTTCAGACCCTTGATTATACAGGTTCCACTGGGGAACTTCAGAATTTTGATGTAGGCCTTGTCTTGTGTCCTGTCCTCTTTCGAAAGTTATGGGTGGATTCCTCCCCAGTGTAGCCCAGGGATCTCCCTGCAGAGGTCTAGGAGCGGACGGATTGTCTCTGAAAATACTCTGATACGTCCTGCTGCCATCTACACCATGTCTATATGGGCTTTGTCTTTGGCTGCGGGATCTAGGCTTGTGTGATGAATCTGACTTTTCTGTTACTTCAGCACTGGTGGTATCAGTATTTTCTAATGGCCTGGTGCCATGTCTATGTGATTGGGCTACATGTTCGTCAAGTATAAATGTCCACTCATTATGATTGTTCTTCTCAGACTGATGGCTACTTGCCAGATTTCTCATCAAAATATCCACTCTTTGACCCGCTAGTTTGCTTTGTGTTGGCTTGACGGTACCAAACGTCTTGGGCGAGTTTAACTTCTTATTCTCTTGCTTTTTTACCATGGGAGGTTGATCTTCTGGCATCGAAGTTGAAGACTGTGTTGAAGGAATCTCCCGCACTTTAGATGCCTTCTGGACAACAGGTAACTTGTCATTTGGCCCAGATGTTTTGGTGTTAGAGCCATGAAAAGTTCTACCATTTCCAAATTCACTGTGCTGTAAGGGATCACCATTCTCTTCTTCATTTGAACCATCTCTCTGGCCAACACTTTTATCAATATCTTCCCAAGATTCCCAAAGATCATGCTGGAAATGTTGGTTGGTGTCTGTCCTTTTGGGGATAAACATCTGTCTTTGGTCTTCCAGGGTAGAGTAAACAATTCCACCAACGTTCGACTCATGTTGTCCCTCAAGTTCTCCATGCTGAATCCCACTATGCAACCTTTGTATTGATGAGTTGACAAGTTTTTCTGGCCATGAAGGATGATAAGATCGACTTAGTCTCTTTGGTTTTCTCAAGGATGGCGTTCGTTTTTTGAAAGCCTCATCAACCAAGTCTGTGGCATGATGTGGAGATTCACTACTGAACGCTCCGTGGTCTTCTACCGATACCTTAGTTGTCCCAACTTCCTTCTTTCTCTCTCTCCTTGGGCTTGCAGTGGTGCCAAAGGTCATCATTTTATGGTTCCTCTTAAACCGCTGTGATTCCTCTTTTTCTGTATGGAGGGGCAATGCAAATGGTATTTTCCCATAACCGTATTTTCCAGGCCTGATTGCATTTCTAACACGAGATCTAGGAGACAAAAACAAAAAAAAAAAGTCTTTTGATTTATTTCATTAATTATTACTAGTTCCTCGAATAAATATTTAGAAGTCTGAGAACAGTTCCATTGATAATGATTATTAATATACATCATTTGTAACCCAAAGCAATCTATGATTCATGAGGGATGCAAGACTTACAATGTTATCATTTGGCTAAAAATGCAAAATCCCCTTTCACCTCATTCGTAATTCTTGGCACAAATTGTAGGTCGGCAAAGGAAAATAAATTCTAAGCAGGAGCTGCCCATACAAGGCATTAAGAAAGCTGCAAGGACGTTTATTCACTTAATTGCTTTTAAACGGACTCACTATAGAGAAAAAAAAAAATCCCTTTTCTGAGGAGATGAAGTACAAATTTCTAAAACTTTCCTTTACTTAAATAAACAAGATCGTTATCCAAAGTGGGAATTGTTTTGGCTACCCAGTACAATCGCATCAGAGGCATTAAAAGTCTTAAAAGCTGAAGTTATGAACGCTAATGTTTTATTGTAAACTGGCCCCGATTTTTAAAACCTGACAGAATTGAAATTGAACAACACGTTCATTCCAGTCAGCACATGTTACTTAGACTGCTAGACAGCTTTACAATAGGTATATATGACTGGTATATAGCCAATCTCCTGGTATTTGATATTTTAGACATGAGACCTATTAAAGAGTTGTGTATTTTCTGAAGGGCTATAAAAATGATCAAATATGTGTTTAAAATAGAAGTTATACTGTATAAAAGTGAACATACACACAGAAGAGGCAGCCATTTTGGCCTTAACGAATGCTCAGCCTATCAAATCGTCAAGAACTAGTGACATCACCAAGGCATAAAGCAGGATAGGTTGCACTATCATGCTTATTATTTCAATCCACAAAGTGGCTTCTTCCACTGGTGAAGGGTTTAAGTTACACTGATCAAAGCAATTGGTTGGTCATTTGCCATGTGTTATAAGATAATCATCTGTGTTGTTAATAAACCCTATTATTATGGTACTGAGTGCTGATTTCTGTGTTTGCATGGAACTTCTTTTCTAATCACAACATGACAGCCATATGTATATAACAAGCTCTCAAGAGCCATATAGTTGTTAGAATACAACCTTATCATCATCATCATTTTATTTATATAGCGCCACAAATTCTGCAGCACTGTACAGAGAACTCACTCACATCAGTTCCTGCCCCAATAGAGCTTACAGTCTAAATTCCCTAACATACACACAGACACACACACACACACACACACACACTAGGGTCAATCTGATAGCAGCCAATTAACCTACCAGTATGTTTTTGAGTGTAGGAGGAAATAGGAGGACCCGGAGGAAACCCACGCAAACACAGGGAGAACATACAAACTCCACACAGATAAGGCCATGGTCGGGAATCAAACTCATGACCGCAGTGCTGTGAGGCAGAAGTGCTAACCACTAAGCCATCATGCTGCCCCAACCAAAATTCAACCAAAACTCTTATCCATTTTCTCATCATTTCCCACCTCGACAACAGCAACCTCCTTCTATCGGAACAAAACCACCCCTGCATAGTTCTCAGGTTCCATCTTAAAATACTCTCCCAATTAGATCTACCTGCATCTCACCTTGTCCCTGATAACCACCTCTCACTCCCGTCTACTAGACTTGCATGGTGTCCTTAACCACTTACGGAATTTAGAGCCACACCTGATCTCGCATAGCCTTTAAATCTTTAAACGCTCTCTGAAAAACCGTCTCTTTATTTAAGCTCACCCTACTCCCACCTATACTACTCCCGCTGGTTCCCTTCTCCATTCTGAGCCACATTCGCTCCTCTTGTTACATTGTAAGCTCTCTCCCTATGTTTCCATGTCTGCATTTATTTTTATCTATCTTGTATGTCCCTGTTTTATGTATGCCCCCGTTTTCCCAATTGTCCGGAGCACTATGGTGCCTTACTAATCAGTAGCAGTATTTTAGGAGAAATAAAGGGGGGTCACTAATGTAGTAGTAAAAAATTAAATAGCTAGGCTGGCATCACTACGGTTACATGCCACTTTATTTTTTACATCTATTTATTTATGTCGACATTTTGAATGACGACATTACAACCCTATAAACATTATGACATTGTGTGCAACTTTTTACATGTCAACATTTTGAATGTGTAGACATTATGAACATGTAGACATTATGACTGTTGCCATTGTAATAGTGTAGAGTAGACCAGAAGTGTCCAAGTTCAGTCCTCACGGGCTACCAACAGTTCATGAAAACATGAACTGTTGCATTTTATAGCAGGGGTGCTGTTTTTATTCTTAATATTTACCTTCGTGAGAAGCGAGACTCTTTAGTGGGAGTCAGAGGTGGCAATGCCCGCCCTGGGTTCGTCTCCTCCCAGCTTTCAGGCTTCAGTAGGGGGATGGAATCTGGAAAGAATGGCCATGGCTGAGAAGAGTCATCGACTCTAGAGGTGTTCCTTCTGATGAATGTTGCAGGAACATCTTGGTGGGGTTTCCTGTGCATGGAAATAGTTTCAGAAGCACGTAGGGCATCCTGCCTGATTGGAAGGTCATGAGGTGACGGCTGCCATAATGTTTCTGGAGCCCGTGGCACAGCCCGACCTCGGTTTGATGTTGATCTGTGATTTGGAGGTTGATCCCTTCTTTGATATGACGGTTGGGATCCACCAGGAAGTGTTTCTTGGCGGGTGTTACGATTAAATGGATTATATCGAACAGAAGGAGGATTTCTTGGCACATAGGGGTCTACAAAAGGTGCTGCAATCTCCCCATCTGTGTGGAGGGGGTAAGCCGGCCGTGCTGGACCCATGGAGTATATGTTTGCTCTCTCATCATGGAAAGGAGGCTGAGGATTAGGTTGAATGATGTGCGGATTTGGCTCTGATCTTGGCTCTTGTCTTGGCACCCAGGGAACCTGCTGATATGGCGATAGGCAAGTACGGCTTCTCTCCATAACCCCCAGGCCACAGGTCTGTGAGCAGGATGACCATGGTCCCCAGGAGCTCCATGTACCAGATATTTTATTCTCTACAGCTTCATCTTCCAACGTTTGCCGCGGTGTTCGATGAGGCAACTGCAATGCACAAACATAGGGGGAGAGTCATGAGATGGTCTATACAGTCTCAGAACATATGTACTCAGAATTAGTAAATCATTTCCAGTACAGGAAAGTGCTATTGACGTGCTAACACTTAAAAACACTTCACCAACTAATGTCCTACTGGAGTCAAAGAATGAAATGGACCCAAATGGAGAATTGCTGGTATCATTTCCTGTATATTTCCATTGTAACATCTAAAATATCTAATAAAGCATAGTTTTCTAATAAAAAGGCTAAATCAACTAATAAATGTAGGTCTGCTACATCTAATATGACTTCTAATACATGGTACAACTCTCATTATACTAGGTGCCGTTTTCCTAATACTAGGTCTGGCTCACCTAAAACAAAACTAAAAAACCCCTTTAAAAATAAAAAAAATTGTCAGGTGCAATGAAACAGATACACACCTACAAATCAAAGACTGATTGCATCTATTTAAAGCCAGGCCATTTATTCCAGACACAAGGGGATAGATTAACTAAACATTCTAAAAAGGAAAAGGGGAGATGTTGCCCCTAGCAACCAATCAGATTCTAGCTATCATTTTCTAGAATGTGCTATACAAATGATAGCTAGTATCTGATTGGTTGGTATGGGCAACACCTCCACCAGAGACAGAACTAGCAAACTGTGGACCCCGATGCAGGGAGAAGGGAACCGGGGCCTTGCTAGTTCCTCATGCAGTGAGCCCCATTATCACCCGCACCTGCTGCACCAATGGTAGTTCCGCCACTGACCTCCACTTATCCATTTTAGAAGGCTTAGTAAATCTACCCGAAGGTCTTCTCTGTTTATAGCAGTCCCGCCTCAAATAGAAAGTTTGCCAAGATGGCCGAACACACGGCAATCTGGTTCTTCAGACAAAGCAGGTAATGACTGGATCAGTATACAATGTAGCCACACAGATTAATGACAAAATTTTTGCAGATTCGAGATTTGGGAGTTGATCCAAACAGTCCGATAACAGTAGCTCCGTGCTCTGATTGGCAGATGACATTAGCGCACAACTTGATGCAGTCATTGACTGCCCAAACATGAGAGTGACCTGCCCAATAAAATCCCAATTATTTTATTCAGCAGGTCCAATCAGTTTGGACTTAAAAATGTGGCAACGTAGGGTCAATTTGGCCTAAAATAACCAGTTTGGCCAATACAGATTATATATTCATTCAAGTACAGCTGCCCCTACCATAAGACTAGTTATGTCTAGAGTGCAATTCTCATACAAGGTCTACAATTCCTAGCATAAGTCTTTTACTATGTTATGTGAAACTGTACCATATGGAAACATCACGCAATCACATAACAACATCCTTTCAGACACAGTTTTAAAGATGGGAACAAGCATTTAATAGACCCAAGAGCCAAATCTCACAAAACTTATATCAGATCCTTAATAAATTTCATTGATATCCTCTTCATCATCTGCTGTCAGTGAAGCAATGTCTGATAGAGATCAATATTCCCCAGAAACTTCCCACTGATGTGATCCATCCAATCCACGATACAGCAATTTACATTCCACAATAGGCTTCAAAAAGTCAAACATAACGTCAACTTCAAAATGACCACGTCAATGTAAAGTCACCCTTTAATTGCACAAACATACATTTTCTGCACTCCCCTGTGGTTTCTCTGGGCTTCTGTGGAACAGAGATAGTATAGATAGTTATGCAATGCCCAGCAGCTAAGGGTTTATGTGACAGAGACACAATAGGATACAGAATACTAGTCTTTCATGTTGTGTGTCCTATTGAAACTGGGATTTGTCTCCTCTGTAAAGTGACTGCTTGACAATGGCTCATAGCGGAAGGAGAATGAACTTTGCCAAGTCAGAAATAGCTCCGCATAACAATGGCATGTGCTGTCACTGGGATTCTGAGCAATGATTAGAGGACGTCTTTTCCCTTCACACATCGCAGACAGCACTGAGAACCTGACACCAGAAAACAATCGATTATTAAAATACCCCCCTCCTCGTATAGCGCTTGTCCACCATAGACAGCTATAACCTTGCTGTGACATAACTAGCCGTGTTCTTGTATATGAATCAACCAATCTATTGGTTAACTTTTATACTTCAACCTGCCAATCTAACTCATACTTGCCAACTCTCCCTGAATGTCAGGGAGACTCCCTGAAATAGGGGTGATCTCCCTCACTCCCTGAAGAGTCTGGCATTCTCCCTGATGCTGAGCCAGTACAAGACATGGTTGGCTTCACCATCTGGGACATAGGACACAATTTCTGAGCTGTGTCATCATGCCAATGTATTGAGGCCTATGGAGGTGGCCATTTTCATGGAGACTAAGATCGACAGGTAAGACAACATGACTTCAGTAATGGAGACAGAAATGTAAAAGAGACTTCAGTCTCTAGAGACTCATTAGCTGCTTTTCTTTAAAGCATAGTTGCCTACACTCCTAGACTGTCCGGGAGACTCCCACATTTCTGGGAGACCTCCCGGGAGAGCAGGGCAACCTCCCGGTTCTCGCCCCTCAATAGATAAGTGTCGGGAGGGTGGGGCTTAATGACGCAAATATTTGTCATCTTAGCCCCGACCCTGTTGTAATTGGCCAACATTGTGACAATCGTTTAGGGGGTGGGGCCAAAATGATGTGATTCATCAAGCCCCGCCCACCCACCTCCCCAGGATCTCCCTGAAGCCAATGAGGAAAAGATGGCAAGTATAATATAACTCTGGTTTTTGCATTGCAACATGACAAAATATAGAAGTTCCACCCTAGTATACAGATTTTTTTTTTAAGGTGAAAACTGGCAAAGGGGCGGGGCAGAAAGCAAAGTATAGATACTTAATTCATGTCAGGATATGAAGTGGCTCAGTGGTACGCAGGCTTTCACATCATTGGTGATCAGGAAAGTCTGCCGAATGGTTTGACCGAACTTGTTTTTAAGTGGGTTTGTACAATCCAATTAACACTTACTCCCTTTCAGTCAATATAACTTAAAGTGGATCTTTCAGTTACATCAGCGGTGGCAGCTATCTTGAACTCATTCGGCAATGCCTTTAAAAGCATTGTTTTGCAAAACAAGGCTTTTAAACCCATTGGCGCTTTAAAGTTTCACTGCAAACTCGCCGAATAGCGGCGAGTTGAAAAAAATTAGAAGTTAATACATTTACCCCCTGGACTTGTTAAGGATCTCTGTAGTCTAGGGATGTTGTTGCCTGGTGTTCACACAATGATCACTGGACAATAACTTCTCAGGAGTGACATCGTTTGAAAGCGAGACAAGCAAGACTCATCCCTAGCAATGTAGAGGTACATGCAGGGGCAAACGCAGGATTTGTAGAGAGGGGTTTCCACACCACGCCGCCAGTGGGCGTTACCAGCATGCATGGGGGTGTGACTATAATTTTAGACAGTGCTTGGCTGCTCTCCAACTCTTCCTATCCCCATAATATGCACGGGCAATGCTGCGTGCACTACTGTTAGGTGCATGCACATCTTCCTTTCCAAGCAGAGCTGTGTAAAGCTGGGGCAGGGTCCAGCCATCTCAATTATACAGTGCCCCAGGCTTGGAGGGGGGTTTCCGGGCACTAAAAAACCCCCCTTCGGTTTGCCTTTGACATGTGTATGACGAGTCCCGACCCTTCGCACCGCAGGGGTTAATGGGCCTTAAACACTAGAAAACATTGCTCCATTTTAAAATCTGTGCCTTGATGGAATGCACCTAGGTATGAGTATCACCTCGTGCAGCCAGCTTGTAATGGAAGTCACACAGCTGCTCTGGAGAGTATGAGGTTACTTGTTTTGCATCTGCAGTGAAGCATGGTTCCCTCATGCTGAAGGAATTAAATGAAAGCAAAGAATCCAAACACAGGCATTTGGTCCACCCTTCACATGGAGGGAGCACTGCGTACAGAATTAGTATACTATATGAAGACCAATTATAAGGAAACTGATCACAACATTATCACATATGCCCACAAATACAGTGGTGGGTCTGGGGCCTGTGCGTCGTCAGCTTAAGACACAGCAGCCAATCACATAATAGATTTGATCAGTTTAGCGTCAGTCAGACTGATGAAGTCATGTGACTTATTGACTGCTGTGGTTCACGTCACATGACAAGTAGCCAGTCATTAACTAAGGATTTCCTGTTTTAAAGAGCGACCTCTGGTAAAAAAAAATATTGCTGTTTAGATTCACAGGGCCTGATTTGCAGCTCTCCGTGCATCAAGGACTCTTACTCATACTTGCCAACCTTTTAAAACTTCTTTCCGGGAGATCCCAGGCAGGGGGGCGTGGTTGGAGGGCGGGGTGCGGTGAATCGCGTCATTTTGGCCCCGCGACAACAGCGGGGCTAAAATGACGCGATTCACCGCGAATCGCTTCATTTTGACAGCAAGATGCCGTTTGCGGAATATTTGCCTGCTCTCCCGGGAGTCCGGGAGATCTACCCGAATTTCGGGAGTCTCCCGGAAATGTGGCAAGTATGCTCTTACTACAGCCTACGATTTCGGATTTCGGGGAGTGAACTGGGCGGGGAAAGGACGTTTTGCCATAGAAAATTTACAGTCAGGGCGTGCCACACTCAAGCGCACGCAGAAACGCCCGATTCCAGCTATGGCCATTTCAATGTTTCACTTGTTTTTCTACCACATATCTTGCTCCAGCTAGGAGGCTAGTCTAAGTCCTGATCGGTAATGTTGACAGGTTTGTATGCACTAACATGTGCTTACAATCATGTGCAACTGTAAAAATGTATTTTATGCTCAGTAGACATTAACAACATTCTAATAAACGCATTTCATGGGGGGGGGGGGGGTGGAAACACTTATGCAAGATTTTTTTTTATTTTTCTGTACATTCTTTTACGATTTTATAATCCACATAGGCATTGGACGCACCCTGCTGCGCCCGATCTAGTGGAGCACAGCAGACCTGCCCCCGATTTCAAAAGCACACGCATCTTGAGACCCGTTCCTTGCTGAATTTTGGCGGACACAAAGCCTAAATACTTGTGCATAATAGTGAACGCAAGTTGCGCTCAGACACATGAATCAGGCCTCAGATGTTTATACATCAGATGTAATCAAATATATGGAGAAGTTTAGTTTCCCCCCCCCCAAGAAAATAAAATGATGGGTGGCTCAGTGGTTAGCACTTCTGCCTTACAGTGCTGGGGTCATGAGTTCAATTCCCAACCATGGCCTTATCTGTGTGGAGTTTGTATGTTCTCCCCGTGTTTGCGTGGGTTTCCTCCGGGTGCTCCTGTTTCCTCCCACACTCAAAAAACATACTGGTAGGTTAATTGGCTGCTAACAAATTGACCCTAGTCTGTGTCTGTGTCTGTGTCTGTGTCTGTGTCTATATTAGGGAATTTAGACTGTAAGCTCCAATGGGGCAGGGACTGATGTCAGCGAGTTCTCTGTACAGCGCTGTGGAAACAGTGGCGCTATATAAATAAATGGTGATGATGATGTTAATGGTACAGTAAGGTAAAAGTTTAGCACCTTAATGTAAAACTTTTTACACTCACACTTTTGCAGAACTACAAACAGACTCTGCCTGTGCATTGTGCAGTTGGTCAACAGATAAGAGTGTGTAAGATTTGCCATCCCTAGAACTAAGAAAGCAGAGAATATACACGGCCAGTGGGCATGAATTGTTAGTGGGGGACTAAACATCCAAATAATATTCCTACATAGCGACCCTCTGACGTTTGTGTCCGTCACTGTACACTGCTGCTTTGTTTTAAGAAGGGATTTGGAAATAATTATAATCATTCCTAATCTGGACTAAAACAATCTTTATTGAATTTGACAAATGCATATGCAGTACAGTTCTGGGCACCTCTCTAAAAAAGATCATTTGGAACTAGAAAGGGTTCAGAGAAGGGCGACAAAATTGATAAAGGGTATGGAGTCATTAAGTTATGAGGAAAGGTTAGCCAGTTTATGCATGGTTACTTTAGAAAAGAGGCGTCTAAGGGGAGATATGATTACTATGTACAAATACATTAAGGGTCAATACAGAGAACTTTCATGGGAACTTTTTACCCCAAGGTCTATACACAGGACACGTGGTCATCCCCTAAGGTTAGAGGAGAGGAAATTTCACAACCAGCAAAGGAAGGGGTTCTTTACAGTAAGGGCAGTGAAGATATGGAATTTATTGCCAAGGAAGGTTGTGATGGCAGATTCAATAGATATCTTTAAGAAAGGGTTAGACAAATTTTTAGCGGAAAAGTGTATCCAGGGATACGACCGTTAATTAAAATGAAGGATAGTAGTGGATATAGAGTAAATATAGGACTACAATATTGGGTCTGGGGGGATTTTCACAATTGAAACAGATTGGCGGTTGCTTACTCTGGATCAATTTCAAATATAAGTGCAGGATCGCAGGAGATCCAAAATAGGTTGAACTTGATGGACTGGTGTCTTTTTTCAACCTCATCGACTATGTTACTATAAATATTTAGACTTAAATTCGCTTATTACGTTGTCGGCAGAAAATGAACGTATACAATTCTGAATGTTGCCTGTCTACAATTTAGGACTTCATCATCAACATTTATTTATATAGCGCCAGCAGATTCCGTAGCGCTTTACAATTGGGAACAAACGGTAATTAAACATGGTTGGGTAATACATACATACAGAGAGGTAAGAGGCTCCTTCTCGCAAGCTTACAATCTAAGACTTAGGGCTAGATTTACTAAGCTGCGGGTTTGAAAAAGTGGGGATGTTGCCTATAGCAACCAATCAGATTCTAGCTTTCATTTATTTAGTACATTCTACAAAATGACAGCTAGAATCTGATTGGTTGCTATAGGCAACATCCCCACTTTTTCAAACCCGCAGCTTAGTAAATCTAGCCCTTAGCTGACAATGAATGGATAATACAAGCCTTAAGTAATTGAACAGCAGTAGCCACTGATTGTCTCGAAGACCGACCCTTCATAGGACAGTAGACAATCCACATTATTTTAATTGAAATGGGCTTGAGGTTTCATGATGTTCTAATAATACTTACCACTTCATCAATAATACTGTCTTATACAAAAAATAAAGCAAAATGAATAGACTATGTAACAATTCAAACACCTCTTAACGATTTTCAGATCTAAGGTCTTTGGAGGAAACCTCAAATAAATCATTGCAACAAATCATCTCTGCCTTTTGATGCATGAGTAATTTACTGGTCTGGAGAGCTGGTAATAGTTACTGCATGTTGCAAAGTCTTGTGGCAATTAGAAACAGGTTACAGGTCTGTGCTAGGAGCGAGATTTTCACAAGTCCTGGGGCAGTGGTCTGACAACACCAATCTTACTAGAGATTTAAATGAAGATTTATCATTGCACTGACCAGTACCAGTTGTGTGAGATATGCTGCGGAATGAGCCCTCTTTTCAGGTGTAAGGACCTTCAAAGAACATGAAAAACAAATACCAGGGTTTAAGTGTCAAAGGTCAGACGTTTACTTTGAAACCAACATATCTTCTGGATTCAGTCATAGACTCGGAGAGATTGGATCAAGAAAAATAATTATTAAAGGAACACTAGCCTTAAATATATTCTTTATTTATGTAGCGTTCAGAAAAGTAAAACTGGTTGTTTTTTTTAGTTCTTGCTCTGGATTAAGACATACTTGCCCTCTCTCCCTGAATGACCGGGAGAATCCCAAATTCTGAGGCTCCGGGAGATCAGGCATCCAGCACGCCAGGAGCCTCAATGATGTGATTTCTGGTGAATCGCGCCATCTTTGCCCCGCCCCCGCGTGACATGATGATGATTTTCTTGGGGCGGGGCCAAAATGATGCAATTCACTATGCACCGCCCTCTCCCGCCCACCAGGATCTCCCGGAGGGCAACAAAGGAAAGTTGACAAGTATGGATTAAGAACTTGCAACAATGCATTTGTTTACACACAGCTGGAAGCTAAGAGGACCTCAGTGGTCCATTCTCATTTCTTTTCACCACCCCAAACAAATGTCGGATAAGAGAGCAACTTTATATGCAGAATGGGAGCGGGGTCAATAGAGGCAGCAGGCGAGAGTATATGTATGAGGAGGTCTTATCTGGAACAGCGGTAATGCTTGAAATGGGCTGTTCAATTGCTGATTATAGCAGACACTGTCAAAGAATGTGTTAAAAGGTGCCCGGGAGGAGAGACCAACTTACCTGCCTGTCGCCCGAACAGGTAAGTTCTCGGCACCTGCGTCCCACTCCGCCCCTGGGCCAAGAGAATCTGTAAAGATAGCGGCCACCTCTGATTGGCTCGCCATGTCATCGCCTTGTCCAATCGCTACGTACATATTAACGCTCACGCCCAGTGGGCGCGTTCAGTCCGACGACAGAAAGGGAGCAGTTAAGAGCTCACAAAAAGAGAAGAGATAGAGGCTGATGGCGGGGACAGAGCATTGAAGATCGTGGCCAACTCGATAAGCAAGAAGACGGCGACAGAACATTGAGGGTGGCGGCAGTTGGCAACAGCAATGGTTAACCCATGCTGCCAGTGAAAGCTGCCAGACCAGGCAAGGCCTTCAGGCACATCTATCATTAAAGTCAGGTGCTAGGCCCAGGGGAACAGATAAATTCAGGTGCTGGGCCCATGGCATATATAAATTTGGCCACCAGATTGACTCACGTGCTAGTCCCATGGGCACCAGATTAATTCAGGCATAAGGCCATTGACACCAATAGTTCAGAGCACTAGTGATTTATGCCTTAGGTCTGTGGCTATATGAGGGGTATATGTTGGGGGGGGTAGAGGAGACGGGGTCGATAGGAGTAAGGTATGTTCAGTATGGTACAAACTGATCCCAAATTTTGTGGAAGGAGGCCCCCTTATTATTCTGGAGGCTTGTAAAGGCAAGTTGCTTTAAATTTGGCATAAAAAAATCAGAACTTGATACATTTACCCCCGGATGTCAGTCCAAAAGGAAGCAGTGGTCAGACAGGACCACTAAATGTATTTAAAGTCTCCCTGCAAGCCGCACTCTATCCAGCACATGTTGGAGGTGTTTGGGAAAACTGTGTGAGCAGGGACCAAGTACCACCTGGTGAGGACCTTATAAGAGATCTCCTTTATAGCGACACTGATGGAGCACTTGGAGAGCCGAGCGTGATTGGTTTCCCACATTTTCTCCCCAAGAGGGATCCCCAGGTCAGATCCCTAGTCCATTACATGGGGGACAAGTACAGTATGATAGAGGAGGTAAATGCCCCCCCTGTAATTGGCGTTATATATGCATGTGCATAATAAATGGGAAAGACGTTGTTGGGGTGTGGGTTTAAGGTAAGCCTGTACAAAATGGCGTATTTGGAGATATTGATAACATTTTGTGCTAGAAATGTGGTATCTGTCGTGTATATCATAGTTGCCAACATTGGCAAATTGTGTCCTGGGAGGTAGGTGAGTGTGTGGGGGCGGGGCTCGAAGAATTGTGTCGTTAGCTCCGCCCCCCATGCCATCATCACCTTTTTCGGCCAATTAAAATAGGGGGCGGGCCACAATGACGCGTACACAGCAGAGCAGGCCGGGAAACGGGAGAAATGCCTGCTCTCCCGGGAGACCGGCATGGATTTCGGGAGTCTCCCGGAATGTGGCAAGTATGGTGTATATTGAAGAATGGTCCTGAGCGTTTCATTTTTATTTATTTTCTATTATTTTTTTAACTTTTTTTTTTATGTTTTTAAAAAAAAATTTAAAACAACTTTGTCACATACGAGCTATCAACTAGTCATATAAAACTGCAAATATGTGTTATTAGCTTGGTGAGGGCTCGTGTCCAGCCATGAGTTCAAACCTGAAAGGGGAGATGCTAAATTAAGGTCTGTCTTTGATTCTGTTAAGTCTTCTGTTCTCCCCAGGAGGTATTTATAGCTAACAGAGCTACAGATGGGTGCCCAGTGACAATTTACGGCACAGGCCACAAAAGTTGAGGCCTTTGAAATCGTTCTTTAAGCTCAAAAACTTCTGTGATGTCTCTGTACAACTACAGGGAGAGAAGGGTGGCTAATTGTCGCATCACACCCCCCCACCACAGATGTCACCCAACCTCCCCTATAGAAAATGTAGAGAAGTATGTGATAAATAGGCATATTTAATACTTTATTTCATCCTTAGAAAATCAAAGAGGTTATATTTGATTTACAGAGACTTGTTGGTAGGGGAATTAGAAAGGTATCCTGACAATTTGATATCACATCAATAAAACAGTGTGAGTTTAGCTGTGACACAAGGAACAAATAAGACTTTTAAATAAGACAAATCTGGCACATGTCAGGCAGGGAACAATGTTGTTCTACAGGTCTGAGCATCAGGTATACACACACAATTAGCCCGCGCCACACAGCTGTTCATCACGGTCAAGCTGCAGATTATAAAACATGTACTTTAAGTACTGGTACAATTCATTTCTTTTCTACAGATGAAACGTAACTGAGATAAGGACCATGGCATTCTGCAGCAATGGGGGGCAGCAAAACCCCAAACTAAATCTGGGCCTGATTGCTCTAGATTTATCTCTCAATTAGAGAAGCTCGGGCTCGGTTTTCTTAAAAAAACGAGCCCATCCGACCCTAGGGGATCCGAGTAGGCTCGCGAGCCGGCTCATTACTTTTGCGCGCCCTTGGATCTGAATTGAGGCAAAACGTCTTTGTTGCATTGTCGGATTTTGCGGGTTTTGGATTCTATAAGTACCTCCCTCCCCAGGAGATCTAGCACCATTGCTCACACAGAAACAGGGGTAGCGGTGTTCTTGTCACTCTCCATTCTCCAGTGACATTGCTCAGTGCCATTGCTCACACAGAAACAGGGATAGCTGTGTTCTTGTCATTCTCCATTCTCCGCTAACATTGCTCAGTGCCATTGCTCACACAGAAACAGGGGTAGCAGTGTTCTTATCACTCTCCATTCTCCGCTAACATTGCTCAGTGCCATTGCTCACACAGAAACAGGGGTAGCAGTGTTCTTATCACTCTCCATTCTCCACTAACATTGCTCAGTGCCATTGCTTATACAGAAACAGGAGGGGTAGCAGTGTTCTTGTCACTTGACAAAAACTGTCTGGAAATTAATATTATTGATGTTAATAATAAAGTAAAAAAAAAAGAGCCAAATGATATGATTTTAGGAGAAAAAACAAGGATTTAAAAAAAAAAAATAGGGATCCAAAACAAAAACTCGCGAGGGCGGTTTTGCCAAAGCACAAAGTTAATCCAGATCCAAAGCCAAAACACGGGGGTCAGTGAAGATCTCTACTTTCAATGCTAATACACCAACCACATAGAAATACATACTATTTATAAGGGAGAGGTTAGCAGACTTTTGGGCTATTCCCATTAACAAATAGCAGTTACATAGCACTAAATTTAGTCTTGAATAGTTGTAGATTTCCACCATCACGATAGGAGCAGAAGACTTTCTCATGTAAGGGCAGTGGGGTAGGTAGGTGTTTCTGATTGCAAATTGTAACTGGCTCCCGTTAAAATGATTCACTGTTGGTGCCAACAACTAATAGATTGCCATGGGTCTATGAACTAGGACAGACTGCAACCATAGAATATTCTTTGATAAAATCTCTAATCTATAATGCAGAAACAAATGTAACAAAAACATTGCACTGTCCATTGTTCTCATTTAACCATAGACATTCTAGCAGGTCCCGCTTATGGGCTCGGTGGGAGAGTACATTTCTGAGATGACACTTGATTGAGCTTTGTTAATACATATACAAGATCCAGCCAGATCAGCTGTATATACATTGTTCTATACCACCAGCCCATAGAGGTCAGATTGAAAGAACATATTCAGAGTCATTCCTTAGCCCAGCAGGAGACGAGATGAGATTAAAACAGCCATTGTGCTTATTCACCTAGCAAATGGACTGTTTCCTCAATGGAAACAAGGAGAAGACTCTAAATTAGCTGTGTCCTCGTCCCAAACACGGGACTTCCCCACAATGAGGTTCCCCGCTGTGGATGTAAATAAGCTGAAGATGCAGCATCAAGTTTAATACAATATCTGGAATCTGGAGTAATATAGTGGGACAAAGGCTATCCACTTCATGCAAGCCTAAAGAGACCCAAGCCTGGCCAAGCTGTGGCTCTCCAGGTGTTGTGAAACGACAAGTCCCATCATTCCCTGCCAGCTATCGGCTGGTTATGTACTGGCAAGGCATGCTGGGGCTTGTAGTTTCAGAACATCTGGCCTCAGAGAGGTTATCTAGCCAAATCAAATCACCCCACAGATCAATTTTGCAAACATTGAGTTATTGGTGGAAAAAAAATGACCTTCAGCTCCATCATGTCAAAGAGATACAAAACATGTAGTCTATTTGGGATTGCACATTGAACAAAGAACGGTCAACAGTGACAACAGTCAATGACAGCTCTAATAAGGAAAAGGAGACGGAGAAACACTGATCATTATTGTAACTCACCTTTTCTTCCCCGTAGCAGAGATGGACAATCAACAGATGGAAGAAGACGTATTGAAAGCCGGCCATCCTATGGGAATAAAGTCAACATTGCATTAGCTATAAGGTTATGTCACATTGTATACACTAAACAGCTCACTCAGTCATATGTGTCTTTTTGACAGCAGCGAAACTGTTACAGCCATAGAATACGCATACATCATACTTGCCAACTCTCCCGGAATGTCCGGGAGACTCCCGAAATTCGGGTCCGTCTCACGGACTCCCGGGACAGCTGGCAAGTCTCTCGCATCCAGCAATTGCGGGGCTAAAATGACGCGATTCGCGGAGAATTGCGTAATTTTGGCCCCGCCCTCTAGACACGCCCCTCTTCCGGATACAACTTGCCAAAAGTAGGCAAGTATGACATACATCTAATTTTTAAGGCAGAGGCTATGCCAGGTCAGTCATCGCTATCAGTCAGCATATACACCTGACCTAAGTAAGTCTACCCATTCATTCCCCTGTTCCACCTCTCAAGACATAGTCACGCAAGTTACGCTACGCCAACGGACAGAGGTCCTAACATGACTCAGGCCCTCTGTTTTAAAAAAATGACTGCACCATAAAAAAAAATAAAAAAAAAAAAAATACAATTTCACATTTGAACATGAAGGTAAATGACTTTCCCTGACCGTTCACTGCAAAAGTGTTAAAACAGTAAAGTGGGATTGACCAATTCCCCCCCCCCTTTTATTACAGATAGCCGACGCCACATCCCACATCTTTAGGATACTATCTAATGGGATCAGTTATAGGTCAAAAAAGATGAAACTACAATACACAGTGTGCCAGTTAAGTTAATCAGTGGTCATGTCCCTATGGATAAATCTATCACGTAGACGGTGCATTCTGCAGAGTCACTCTGTCACTCGCACGCTGCAGGCTCAGAATTATGTAAGATAAAGGAGCACCTCCCTCCTAACATGACAATCTGCTGCAAAGTGATGAAAGTTATACAATGAATGGATTTAGTCAAGTATAAACACAAATCATTTCTGGTTTATTTTTCAGTCCAGTAATGTTTCATCTTCATCCTCATCATCATCATCAACATTTATTTATATAGCGCCAGCAGATTCCATAGTGCTTTACAATTGGGAACAAACAGTAATAAAACAATACTGGGTGATACATACAGACATAGATGTAAGAGGGCCCTGTTCGCATACTTACAATCTATGGAACAATGGGAGTTTGATACACAAGGGCATGTGCTACATTATATTGCATATTTGCCCAGCTAGAATGCAAAGGTAAAAGTATTGAGTGGGCTGTATGCTCAGTTACACAGCAATGTTGGTCAGAGGGTTGTTTTGTGTTAGCTGTGTAGAGGGTGGTAACAGGGTAACCTAGGGAGCTTAAGAGGGTGGATGAGGAATATTATAAGCTTGCCTGAAGAGATAGGTTTTCAGAGAACGCTTGAAGGATTGAAGACTAGAGGAAAGTCTTGTGGTGCGAGGGAGGGAGTTCAATAAAGTGGGTGCAGCACGAAAAAAGTCCTGTAACCGGGAATGGGAGGATGTGATGAGAGTGGAAGAGAGACGCAGATCTTGTGAAGAACTGAGGTGTCGAGTTGGGAGATATTTTGAGACAAGTGAGGATATTGTTTCCAAACAGTGAGTTTACTCGACACCAGTTTGATTTTAAACCTATTTGCCATTCGCATGTAGCACTTTTAGTAAATGTCCTAAAAGCACACAAAAACAAGTTACAGAAAATAAATGTCCTCTTATCCTCAATGTCTCTCTTTGTAGAGTCACAAAAAAACCTGTCATTTAAGAGCTTTCATTTCAGCCAGTAATTCACGTTACAGAACGCACCTCTGAGCTCATTAGCTGAAGTCTATAACTTTTCTTGCAGTCTTTATGAAAATGACTGGTGTTTGGAAATAATGCAATTAATGACATAACCCCTGCGGAGGAGCAATAGCAATAAAATAGCACTTCCATAAATGAAGAATGGTGAGTGACTGGTTTACGCACAAAAAGTCATGCCTGAAACTGCAGCCTTCTAAGGTTAAAACTGGGGTCATCTCAGTAATGTCTGTGGTTAAACAGTTGGCAAGTTCTCCTTATCTTTCCATGATCCTAACATGGTAAAATGATCAACAGCATAACAAGACACTAGACTGATAATATTACCCATAGTTGCCTACTCTCCCGGAATGTCCGGGAGACTCCTGAATTTTTGGAAGTTCTCCCAGACTCCCGAGAGAGCAGGCAAAAATCCCGGATCCAGCTGTCCCCCGTTGTTCAGATGGAGGGGGCTGGGCTAAATGTGCCATTGTGGCCCCGCCCCCTGCTGCGATTGGCTAGAACAGCCTAAGATTGACAGGGGCGCACCCCACGTGGCCACACACCCCTCGACGGACCCCCTCCCGGACAGCTGCCTTCAAAACTGTACATGTCCTTAAAGATTTTGTTTTATTTTTTTTGGGCATTTTAAATAGACCCTAATTATCAAGTCCTAAGTCTGGTGAAAACAGTATCTTTCACCGGAATAAAGGTCAATTTAGTATCAGGGCGATTTATTGAAACCCTAACTCCAGAGACTAACTCCACTGATTTCTCTGATGTTAACATAGCTAATGTCGCGGCCCCCATAGTTCTCTATGCGAATGATCCAATTTATCAAGCAGGGAAAACTTTGGTTCTTTCCCACTTATCGTAAACATCCTGAGACGGCGTTAGGGGCTGATCTTATCTGTCTTGCAGCCCTGCCAGATAAAACCATTACATTTCCGGGCATGAGCAGTATGAGTTTTAAGGGGAGATTGAGCCAAACCAGTCGTCCGCCGCTGCATTAGGCTTAAGTAACCATATAGCGGACACTTATTCTTTTGGACAAGCCTGTTTTTGGCAGTGCTGTTCCTGCTACCAAAATGAATAAATACTACAATGATAATTAGGAGTAAATAACTGCTATTAATCATCAAAAATCTCTGATGATTTACAAATAGACATAATACATATCTTAATATGTTACAGAGCTCTGTTAATTTAAAAGAGCAATAAAATCAGAAGTTGCTCATTGCATCGCACGAACAATAGCACACTGACACTGAGGGTCCCAGAACAGTGGCACACTGACACTGAGGGTCCCAGAACAGTGGCACACTGACACTGAGGGTCCCAGAACAGTGGCACACTGACACTTGGGGTCCCAGAACAGTGGCACACTGACACTTGGGGTCCCAGAACAGTGACACACTGACACTTGGGGTCCCAGAACAGTGACACACTGACACTTGGGGTCCCAGAACAGTGACACACTGACACTTGGGGTCCCAGAACAGTGACACACTGACACTTGGGGTCCCAGAACAGTGACACACTGACACTTGGGGTCCCAGAACAGTGACACACTGACACTTGGGGTCCCAGAACAGTGACACACTGACACTTGGGGTCCCAGAACAGTGACACACTGACACTTGGGGTCCCAGAACAGTGGCACACTGACACTTGGGGTCCCAGAACAGTGGCACACTGACACTTGGGGTCCCAGAACAGTGGCACACTGACACTTGGGGTCCCAGAACAGTGGCACACTGACACTTGGGGTCCCAGAACAATGACACGCTGACACTTGGGGTCCCAGAACAATGGCAAACTGACAGCTAAAAAATAGGTTGAACGGCACTGATCTAAGATATATAAATCAATATTCATTTCACGGTTAATTAAACTCCAAACTTCCATTCTGACATACTGTTTCCTAAATAAAGAGCTTTTATGGATCAGACCTCTGAATGTCATGTGTCTCACCACACCCCTTGGGATATGCTTTGCTTATATCCACTTATGCGTGCGGACAAGTTAGGAAAGTGGAACTTGTATAGGAAATGTCAACATATTGGGTGGGGGGGGGGGCATGTTTTATTTTAGACAGTTCTGTAAAAACGGAGTTTCTGGGAATATTAGTCACAGACTAATCATAGGCTGTTGCAACACAAACATCTAACAATGCAGAAGTGGGAAATGAAAACCATTTAAGCCAGCACCCGTTTTTATAAGGTTAGCAGTGACTCAGTGAGCAAAAGTATGGCGACAATGTCTGCCAATCAGACTGACTATTTCCTCACTGTGGGTGAAAGTTTAATTTCAATCGACCAAATTCACCACTGAGCAACAAAACTGTACATGTCCTTAAAGATTTTTTTTTTTTTTTTTTTTTTAACTTGCACTATTTATATTTTGTTGTAGAAACGTGTTGTGAAAATCACTGCAAGCAAATGGCATAGCTTTTATTTAAATATTTATCTTTAAACCACAATCTACAAGAAAGGACAAAGACATCATTCTGATCTCACAGCATTTATTTCTGATACAATTCTTACATTGCTGAGGTAAACAGACGTTTTTTTTATTGATCTGTTTTTAGTAGAGATGCTCGGGCTCGGTTTTCTGAAAACCGAGCCCACCCGAACTTAGGGGACCCGAGTAGGCTCACGAGCCGGCTCGATATTTTTGCCCATCCTCGGATATGAATCGAGGCAAAACGTCATCATTGCGTTGTCAGTTCTTGCGGGTTTTGGATTCCATAAGTACCTCCCTCCCCAGGAGACCCAGTGCCATTGCTCAAACAGAAACAGAGGTAGCAGTGTTCTTGTCACTCTCCATTCACCAGTGCCATTGCTCACACAGAAACAGGAGGGGTAGCAGTGTTCTTGTCACTCTCCAGTGACATTGCTCAGTGCCATTGCTCACACAGAAACAGGAGGGGTAGCAGTGTTCTTGTCTCTCTCCAGTCTCCAGTGACATTGCTCAGTGCCATTGCTCATACAGAAACAGGGGTAGCAGTGTTCTTGTCACTCTCCAGTGACATTGCTCAGTGCCATTGCTTACACAGAAACAGGAGGGGTAGCAGTGTTCTTGTCACTCTCCAGTCTCCAGTGACATTTCTCAGTGCCATTGCTCATACAGAAACAGGAGGGGTAGCAGTGTTCTTGTCACTTGACAAAAATTGACTGGAAATGAATGTTATTGAGGTTAATAATAATGTAGGAACAAAAAAGAGCCCCTACTATAATAGGCCAAAATTTGTATCATATAGCAGGGGCGGGGCCTAATGACTCCATTAGCGTGGCCACGCCTCCAAGACACAGCCAGCTTATTCCGGAGGGATGATCTCCGAAGTTGGCAAGTATGATATAAACAAGGACTGGAATTCAACTCTTTCTAGTTTACAGTAATAGTTCTAGCTTTGTTCCCGGACATCATGTTCACAGTAAAATGTACACAGTGCCACTTCTCCTGTTCCGTTATACAGGCTGTCGATGAACATTTACACTGCCCAATGTGAATACACGGAGATTCCATTGTGTGTGTCACATATTTATTAATCTCTTAGTTACACTAAGTTCTTCGTGTCCTGTTTGACTTCCTAGAGCCTACTGAACACAAACACAGCTGCCTTCACGTCACAATTTCGCTATCTTGTATAAAGATGCCTCCAAGCTGCACACACCATATTGCAGAGAGATTTGTAACCGGTATGGCCTACAAAAACAATCCAGCGTAAGATAAAACAGGGACAGAGAGAAGAACGGAGATTGGGGAGACATTAGACAAAGGGTAAAGAACCCTGGGCGCAAGAGCTTACACTCATGAGGTATATATTTTCTCTAATTGCTGCATGCCGTACATATATCTTACTTGCCCGCTCTCCCAGGAATGTCAGAGACTCCGGAATTCTGGGCAAGTCTCCTGGACTTACAGGAGAGCAAGCCATTCTCCTGCATTCTGCAGGAGGGGGCCTGTACCCCTCCACACCTGCAATTCACCTCCCCCCCCCCGGGATCTCTCAGAGATATTTTATATGAGGGTCCCATGGTTGAGTGGATTCAGATGAATGGATAGGTGTGTTTGTCTAACCAATGAACATGGATCATATCACTCCCCCTCCAATGAGGTGTATGTATCAAGATAGATCATCATTGCCAACTCTCCCGGAATGTCCGGGAGACTCCAGAATTTTTGGGAGCTCTCCCGGACTCCCAAGAGAGCAGGGAAGCCTCCATGATCATGCCCCGTTCGTTGGTGAAGTGGGTGTGGGCGGGGTTAAGTGCGTCATCCTATCCCCGCCTCCGGGGCCTAATGACACAAATCTCGTGGCCGTGCCCCCATGACGGAGCCACCTCCGGGACACCTTGTTGCCAAAGTTGGCAAGTATAAGATAGATTGAATCCAATCACCCAGAATCCTCTAGGTTATGCCTTTGGCTTTAGGCAGTACTTGAGTACAGTTAGGATAATTAGGTTTTCAAAACTTGCTACACCCCCAGACCTGGAACCCCAACATTCTGATGCGAGAAGGGATTTTAACTAAAGCAATGACCCCCAAAGATAGAAAGGCAATATATCCTCTTTATTAGGTGGTGCTGTTGATAACAATGTCTTGAAAAAATGTTTTATGACTCGCAACTCAAACAGTCCGAGTTGACATCTACATTATACAGAATACGCTATGTCCATATGTTTCACTGGCCTTTTAAAGGGAAGAAGAAATCTGACCTATGAATACTTTATTTTATGAAAGATGGATTCTATATTATTTGAGTGGTAACGTCACAAAGAAAAAATGGTTTGAAAAAAAAAAAAAAGTTTACATAAAGAGCAACTTTTGCTATAATTGAAATCGTAGTGTCAGCTCCTCTTAACCTCAAGGAGCAGAACGTCATAAGTACAGGGTTTAGGATTTAGTGACAGTAATATGCGATAAATTGCGGTATATAGCAGCCCCCATAGACATCTATGGGGGCTACTCTGTATTTCCTCCCAAAAAAATGCAAAGCAGCAGATACCTACGATATCTGCTTCGATGCACTGTTGATATATTTGCACGATACTTTGATTTGTGTCTGCCGTTTTTGGGGAATTTGAATGAAAACAGGGATTAAAAAATAGGTCCCTATGTGGATTATAAATTTGCAAAAAATGCACAGAAATATATATAGTGCCACCAGTTAAAAATAAAGGCATTCATGATCAACGTTGTTTTTTTATGTTTGTTTCTCATGAAATACATTTATTAGGATGTTGTTAATATCTACTGTACATAAAATACATTCTTACAGATGCACGTGATTGCAAACACATGTTATAGCATGCACATTGTCACCACTTGACAGTTGAGATGTCTCACACAAGACATGGCTGTCATACTATGGTATACTTTGGGTAGGGACTTTGAGAAGCCCATGGGGGCATTATCACCTCTACGGTGCATGACCTTTGGGCTACACATCTTCAAGGCAGGCCTCTGTACAACACAGCTCCATAAAAGCACAACTCCACCCAAAATAAAAATAAAAATATTTTCAATGGCGTTTAATGACATAAAAAAAAAAAAAAGATCTTCAAGGGCCTGATTCATTAAGGATCTTAACTTAAGAAACTTCTTATTTCAGTCTCCTGGATAAAACCATGTTACAATGCAAGGGGTGCAAATTAGTATTCTGTTTTGCACATAAGTTAAATACTGACAGTTTTTTCATGTAACACACAAATACTTGATAGCTTATTTGTACACTGAAATTTAAAGTTGATATTTGTGTGCTACATGAAAAAACAGTCAGTATTTAACTTATGTGCAAAACAGTATACTAATTTGCACCCCTTGCATTGTAACATGGTTTTGTCTACGAGACTGAAATAAGAAGTTTCTCGAGCTAAGGTTCTAATGAAATCAGGTCCCAAGTCACTATTAATATAAGTATACTAGTAGTATTAAAAACACCCGAAAAGTAGACTGCGTTGCTATACATCTCTATGAACACAGACCAATCAGTCAGGAAGGTAGAAATAAGGGGTCATTAAGGGCAACCAAATGCTTAATTAATTTACATTTCACAAATGTACAAAAGTAGCCTTTCCGTTGTGATGAACTCCATTTACAAACCCTAAGGAGAGACCAAGGGCTAGATTTACTAAGCTGCGGGTTTGAAAAAGTGGGGATGTTGCCTATAGCAACCAATCAGATTCTAGCTATCATTTATTTAGTACCTTCTACAAAAAGATAGCTAAAATCTGATTGGTTGCTATAGGCAACATCCCCACTTTTTCAAACCCGCAGCTTAGTAAATCTAGCCCCAAATGTCGGTCAGTGATGGATAGTTCTAGAATTGTGGTAGGAGTGATGGAACATTAAAAGTTGAACTGACATTCAATCGACAACTCTCATAAGAAATGCTGGAACAAGAATTGTCAATGAATTCTCAACACAAGAAGATATAGAGCTCTCTGGATGCCGTATCTCCATTCATTGGACCACATAGAATCTATAATGAGTTAGTAACATCTTACCTCCAGCTGACGAGGTTTCTGAAGATCCCGTATTCCTGGAAGTGGATACTATTTAGTAACTGTGTGTTATATACCCTCCGCCCGTGTAAGAAAGGGGAAGTTCACATTTCTGTTTCTGACAAACACAAATGCTCTAGGTTACTAAACACACCTGTGTTCTAAAGACATCTCCAGATTGTAGATTTACATAACATATCAGACCTGTTTTGGCTGTGATGACACAAGCGATGAGTGTAAAATTATTTTGATGATATATTTATGGTGTCCTACTGGAATATAAACAGAAATTTCCTGCCTAGGGGGTATTCTGGTTGCCCATAGCAGATTTTTGCTATCATTTTCTAGAATGTATGACATAAATGAGAGGTAGAAACTGACTTGTTGCTATGGGCAACACCTCTACTTTTAAGACATTCTTTTTTTATAGCACATAATTCTGATGGCAGGCAAAGAGCATGTGTATCATTTACCCTGCCCATTTCTCCTTTATTCTCAGTAAAAAGCTGTTTATTCCAAGGATTCCATTACCTCCTCTGCTGGAAGCCTATTCAAAGTTCATACTACTCTTTCAGCAAACTAATCTCTTCTGATATTAATCCCGAATTGCACCCCAATCACTTTCAAACAGTGCACGCTAATAGTAGAATTAAACGTCGCTTTTGAAGAGTCATATGCTCTTCATGAACTATTTTAAGCACATTAATGTGCAGACCTTTCAACCAACGAGGTCTCTCAGTGTGACATATATATCCTATGATCATTTGGTAAGTGGAGCAAGTTACACAGAGGGCTCCCTCAAGGCAATCAATTAGGAAAAGTACCCAGGTACTAAGTACTGATGTACACTGATCAGCCACAACAATAAAGCCAACTGCCTAATATTGTGTAAGTCTCCATCGTGCCACCAAAACAGCTCTGACCCATCGAGGCATGGACTCCACAAGACCTCTGAAGGTGTCCTGTGGTATCCGGCACCAAGACGTTAGCAGCAGATACTTTAAGTTCTGAAAGTTGCGAGGTGGGGCCTCCATGGCTCGGACTTGTTTTTCCCAGGATATCCCACAGATCGTCGATCGAAGTGAGCGGCCAAGCCAACACCTTGATCTCTTTTTCATGTTCCTTAAACCATTCCAGAACATGCTTTGGAGTGTGGCAGGGCACATTATCCTGCTGAAGGGGCCACTGCCATCAGGGAGTACTGGTGCCAAGAAGGGGTGTACTTGGTCTGAAACAAGGTAGGTTGTAGGTGTCAAAGTAACAGTCACACAAATGCCAGGACCCAAGGTTTCTCAGCAGAACATTGCCCAGAGCATCACACTTCGGCGTGCCTTCTTTCCATAGTGCATCCTGGTGCCATCTTTTCCAAAGGTATTCGACACACATGCACCCGGCCGTCCACATGAAGTGAAACAAAACATGATTCATTAGATCAGGCTACCATCTTCCATTGGACCATGATCCAGTCCTGGCACTCAATTGCCTACTGCAGGCACTTTCAGGGGTGGACAGCACGGTGGCTCAGTGGTTAGCACATCTGCCTCACAGCACTGGGGTCATGAGTTCAATTCCCGACCGTGGCCTTATCTGTGTGGAGTTTTTATGTTCTCCCCATGTTTGCGTGGTTTTCCTCCGGGTGCTCCTGTTTCCTCCCACACTCCAAAAACCATACTGGTAGGTAGGTGGCTGCTAACAAAATTGACCCTAGTCTGTGTGTCTGTGTGTGTGTGTGTGTGTGTCTATATTAGGGAATTTAGACTGTAAGCTCCAATGGGGCAGGGACTGATGTGAGTGAGTTCTCTGTACAGCGCTGCGGAATTGGTGGCGCTATATAAATAAAATGGTGATGATGATGATGACGGTTCAGCATCGGAACTCTTACGTGTCTGCAGCTGTGCATCCAGTTGTGATGCACTGCATGTTCTGGCATCCTTTTCTGCAATTTGTGCCACAGTAGCTCTTCTCTGGGATTTGTCCACACGAACTAGCCTTCAATGATCCTTGGGCACCCATGATCCTGTGGCCGGTTCACCGGTTGTCCTTCCTTGGACCACTTTTGGTAGGTACTAACCACTGCAGACTGGGAACACTCCACAAGACCTGCCGTTTTGGATATGCTCTGACCCAGTCGTCTAGCCATCACAAATTGGCCCTTGTAAGAGTCACTCAGATTCTTCTGCTTGCCCAGTTTTCCTGCTTCCAACACATCAACTTCAAGAACTGACTGTGCACTTGTACATAATGGACATCTTGGGCTCTGTATTCTGGACAGTCTTGGTTCAATATTTTAGATGATGTGGACTATGTACACTGGACAACGTAGGCTATACCATACTTGCCAACTCTCCCTGAAATAGGGGTGATCTCCCTTACTCCCTGAAGAGTCTGGCATTCTCCCTGATGCTGAGCCAGTACAAGACGTGGTTGGCTTCGCCATCTGTGGCATGATGACACAGTTCAGAAATTGTGTCCTATGTCCATGTATTGATACCTATTGAGGTGGCCATTTTCATGGAGACCAAGATTTAATCAAAAACTGACAGGTAAGACAACATGACTTCAGTAATGGAGACAGAAATGTAAAAGACACTGCAGTTTCTAGAGATTCATTAGCTGCTTTTCTTTAATGCATAGTTGCCTTCTCTCCCGGGATGCCCGTGAGACTCACGCATTTCTGGGAGGGCTCCCGTCATTAAGCCCTGCCCTCGCAATGGATAAGTAGCGGGGGCGGGGCTTAATGATGCAAATATTGCGTCATCTTAGCCCCCTGTGGCAATTGGCCAAAATTGTGACAATCGTTTAGGGGTTGGGCCCAAAATGATGCGCTTTGTCAAGCCCCGCCCCCTCACTCCCACCTCCCCCGGGATCTCCCTGAAGCCAACAAGCAAACGTTAGCAAGTATGAGATACTAGTGACACCACTCACAAAGGTCAGCTCACAAAATGGCTGACTGACCTTTCTGTAAGCAACAGGTACACTTGACGGTTCAAATCTTAAGACATCTTCAAAGCCTCCGGACCAAAAGAGCATCAATATTTGTCCTGGACGCAGCTTTTACCTCATACTGAAGACATTTTTATAATTGGGCGCCAAGGGATTCTCTAATTGATTTAGGAACGGTGCCCAAGAGGAGTAAAGGTCTCTCTAGCAGCCTTGGACAGAGAGGGTGTACCTTGGACTGGGGACAATATATCAATTTCCTACCAAATAACTCCACACAAGCTGTGTAAACTGTGCGTAGTTAAAGCAAATACTGCAAGAGGAAAGAAATTGGGACATTTTAATGAAAAAATGTCTTTGTTAGCCTGGTCAGTGCCCCAAGTGCTGAGTGTTTACTAATAGGCTGCAAATATTGAGTCTAAATCCATGACTGGGAGGCCAATTTAGACTCATTCCTCTACAATGAGGCCTCTATTTAGAACTTGACTAGCACAAATGCTCTCTGAAAAGTACTTAGTGTAGTGAGCATGTGTTTGATCCCGTGTCATTCAACTTGTGCTACATGTCCTGCTATACACAATGAACTATATACACTATAATCTGGTAGATCCGTCAGGGAGGGGTTCTGTCCAGGATATGTCCATATGAAATTATTAGCTTCAATATTCAGCATTTTGCTGCATCCCCCTATACTACTCAATCACATTGAATACTGGTATTTGCAAATAAGCAAGAGCAGAAAAGAAAAACATATTTGCTGGAACGGAGTTCTCTCGAAATGCTGCCATTGATTGCACCATACTTGTCTGTTCTCCAGGAAATTCTTGGAGGCTCTCGAATTTGGGGGGGGGGGGGGGGGGTCCTACCGGAAGAGCAGACACACTCCAAGATCACGGGAGAAGAGAGAAGTAGGTTGTGAATCTCGTAATCGGGCCCCGTACAAAAGTTATGCAATGCCGTGAATCTCAGCATTACATAGCAGGGGGCGGAGTCTAGGTGATTCAATGGCGTCACTATGCCCCACCTCCCACAAGTATGGCCTATGCACAGTGGAAGAAGCCATTTTGTGGGCTAAACCAATATTATTATTATTACCATTTACTTATGTAGCGCCACTAATTCCGCAGGGCTGTACAGAGAACTCACTCACATCAGTCCCTGCCCCATTGGGGCTTACAGTCTAAATTCCCTAATACACACACACACACACAGACAGACTAGGGTCAATTTGATAACAGCCAATTACCCTACCAGTATGTTTTTGGAGTGTGGGAGGAAACCGGAGCACCCGGAGGAAACCCACATAAACACGGGGAGAACATAGAAACGCCACACAGATAAGGCCATGGTCGGGAATCGAACTCATGACCCCAGTGCTGTGAGGCAGAAGTGCTAACCACTGAGCCACCGTGCTGCCCCAACATTCATGAGAGAGCAGACTATCGATTCCATAGAGGACAGTGACATTACGGAGGCACTTTGAAACAGCCATTATTCGGGGGGTGAACCATAGCTTCCAACCTTTAGAACACCCAAAAATAATCCCGCCCCTGTTCCGCCCAAACCCCTCTCACAAATGGGCATATTTTGTCAAAACTCTACGCACTTTCCATTAAGACCCACCACCCCTTTTGGCGAATCGGGAAAAAGTCTGCAGCCTATTAGCTCTTAATAAACTGACAGGATGTATTCACATTAATACAAGTCCAGGTCACTAAAACATGAATTGGCAAGAGGCGCAAGTTTTATGCACTGTAGGTGGATGTAAAAGATTAAAGACGTCTGTCTATAGTGAGAACCTGAGGCAGCAAATATTAGGTGGGGGAAAAATAAAACTAATGTGAGAAATGTCAATAGTCTAAATAAATGGTATTTACATTATTGGTAGATTGTATAATGATTAAAATATTACAATATTTATTTTTTAAGCCCAAACACCTCTCATGCAAATGTTAGTTCGTAGCAGAGTATCATATTATCGTATAGATAAAAAAAAAATCAGTTATAGCTGGAATTTACTATTAAAATATCGCTGGAGCAGAAAAGTGATACTAAATATAATAAATAATAATAATAATAATAATAATAATAATGTTATAAATGTTTAAAAAATAGAAAGAAAGAGATAGGAGGATGGCGGCAGTACATGAACTAACGTGATTTTCTTTAGTAGGCTTTGGGGAAGCTATTCGATAGGTAAATTAGTGTAAAAAAAATCCTAGCGGATAATTGGCTCAATCATATCTGGCAACTGATTTAGGCGGGATGGACCCCACTTAAGGGCTCTGTCCTATGCATACTTGAAAACTCTTCCTTGTTGGCTTCAGAGAGATCCCGGGGAGGTGGGCTTATGGGGGCGGGGCTTCACAAATCGCATCTTTTGGCCCCGCCTAATAAATGATTGTCACAATTTTGCCCAATTACAGCAGGGGACGGGCTAAGATGACACGTAAATATCGCGGTGGCAAGAACCGGGAGGGGAGGTTGCCCTGGTCTCCCGGGAGGTCTCCCAGACATGCGAGAGTCTCCCTGACATTCCGGGAGAGTAGGCAACTATGTGTTAAAGAAAAGCACCTAATGAATCTCTAGAGACTGAAGTGTCTTTTACATTTCTGTCTCCATTACTAATGTCATGTTGTTGTACCCGTCACGTCTGATTAAATCTTGGTCTCCATGAAAATGGTCACCTCCATTTCTGAACTGTGTCATCATGCCACAGATGGCGAAGCCAACCACGTCTTGTACTGGCTCAGCATCAGGGAGAATGCCAGACTCTTCAGGGAGTGAGGGAGATCACCCCTATTTCAGGGATCCTCCCTGACATTCAGGGAGAGTTGGCAAGTATGTTCCTATGGTAGGAACGTAGGAAGGTATGTCTTGCTCACCCCTGGTGTCATGTGTGCACGGCTTGAAAGGCACTTTTTGAGGTGGCTGGTGAGCGCTCGTAAATGCTAAACACGCCTCCAGTGGGAGGCTGCCACGCCCCCATCTCGCGCTCACATTGTCCTGTTTCCCCAACTTCAAAAGTTGGTGATATGGGTCGCGTTGGAAGATTATATGAAATAATATCTGCCATTTTTCGTGTTCACAATTTTTCTGTTAAGGGGTTAAGGTTGTACTGAAAAGATAATCAAACACAGCCCCCAGCCTCAATTCCTAACCACAAACATAAGCCTTAACATAGAACATAGGTTTACATGACGGTCGGAATGTTGCGAGGGGCGGCTGGAGGGCAGCTGACCCCATCCACTTTGCAACTACTTCTGCCTGTTTCACAATCACATACTGCCAGCAGACACACCCAATGAGAACAATTAGTGAGGAAATAGTTGCCAATATTTAGATAGAACTTTCCAGGGACACTGGGCAGGTTCATCTAGGAACATCGTGTGTGCGATACAGTCTATGTAGGTCTTCGTGCACTACAACCCATCCAGATAAATTCACTGAAAATGACTGCAATCTCTGTTATATTTTAAATAACAAACCTTAAATAAACTATTTATAAAGCACAGAGAATACAAACACCCAATAATAAGTAGAGTTGCTCAGGCTCGGTTTCCAGAGAGCCGAATATACCCGAACTTAGCAGATCCGAGTACCGAGCCGAGCGGTACCTTCGCGCTTTTTCTGATTTAAAAAACAAGGCATAACGTTATTGTGACGTCGTCGGATCTCGGGATTTTTGGATTCCCTTTTTAAGATCCAACATAAGGATAATTCCCTCTTGCACCATTTTTCTTTTCTGCCACTGCTGTGTGCCAATGTGTCCTAGATGTGCTAGGAACTGCCGTGTGTTTGTGTCATTGCTCTGTCGCTTACCATCCAGCCAGGTCGCTGCAGTATTTGTCCCAAAGTGTATGAAAATAATATTGTGACCTGTGAGGTGGTCAAAACTGACTGCAAATGACTTGAAATTAGTGTTATTGAGGTTAATAATAATGTAGGTACAACAAAAAAAAAAAAAAAAAAAGTGCAAAATTATGTGATTTTAGGATTTTTTCTTAAAAATCCAAAACACACGAGGGCGGTTTTGCCAAAACCAAAACACGAAGCTAATCCAGATCCAAAACTAAAACCAATACCAGTTCACTGGAGTCAGTGAGCATCTCTAATAATAAGTGCATATTGTATACCATCGATGGGTGATCAAGTTGCTTCAAAAGTCAACCACAATAAAGTGTAATTGCAGAATTTGATGGGCCTGTTTTGTGAGACTGGTCTGGGGCTGCAGCAGCTACATAAAACTTCCATATTTGATACAAGGGTATATGTACTAAACTGCGTGTTTGAAAAAGAGGAGATGTTGCCTATAGCAACCAATCAGATTCTAGTTATCATTTATTTAGCACATTCTACAAAATGACAGCTAGAATCTGATTGGTTGCTATAGGCAACATCTCCACTTTTTCAAACCCGCAGTTTAGTAAATATACCCTTGAGAGTGGTTAATGGGTCACTGCAGGAAGTGAAGGGTGACCTCCCAGTGTCTTGGACCACAAGATTTTAATTTGCGAAGGAAGAGGTTAAGTTAGAGTATGACCTGGCAGTGATATACAGTATCTGAGTTTTATTAGAAAGAATTATCATGAACACCACCTGGCAGAGGCTTGTTAAGCACTGTGTGGATTTGGAATTTGGAAGGAATCTTCTGTTCGCAAGTTAGGGCGGGGAAACATTGCAACAATATGAAATGAAATAATCTGTCATCGAAGAGAAAAACTCAGAGGAAACGTACTAGTGCTAAACCACGATAAACGCACAGCAACAACAAAACTGAACGAGGTTATATAAGCTTAAAAGGAGAACTAAACCAAACAACAAGGATCACACTTATTTTGAACCACTGTGTAAAAAGTATCTGTGATTGATCGATCATTGATACTGATGTCTATCATTTCTACATCCTTGATACTCTGCAGCGCTTAACAATACATACGGAAAGATAATGGAAATACTACCGATGGTAGTCATTAAAACGAAGCCGAAAATTCCGACACTAGATACACCAATCACAACTGACCGAATTTCCGACTGTCATAAAATTTAGACATCTTGAAGCCACGTTCTACAGCCTTCATTAGACTATTTTCTTTTGTATAATATTTTTTCGTAAGGCTTCTACATTATACAGCAGCCGGCTCTTGTATTGCTCCCTTAATAGCGTGAATTGAACTGTCCCCCTTACAAGTGACATAAAAAAGTCACTGTCGCTCTGTGTGTTTGCCGGAATTATTCCATGTCAGTATTACAAGATGTCTAATTTGAGGACAGTCGTATCGGTGTAACGTGTCGGAAATTCCGGCTTCACTATCACGTACCCCACCCAAATACTACACTGTGACTGCCGTTTTTTTAAAACAGTTTCTAAGTAAAGGCATTTAAAAAAAAAAAGCATGTGTGGAGGTCTTTCAAAGGCATGTGCCAGCATACGGCCAGCAATTTATGAATCCAGTCGTGCCCAAGATTTTTTTCTGCTGGGATCCCGATTAGCAGCTTCTGCTGCTGTTGTGCCCCAAGTATCACTGTGCCATTGTTATTAGATGTCAAAGGGTCAGTGTGCCATCGTGGTTCATCCCAAGTGTCAGTGTGCCACTGTTCTGGGACCCCAAGTGTCAGTGCGCCACTGTTCTGGGACCCCAAGTGTCAGTGCGCCGCTGTTCTGGGACCCCAAGTGTCAGTGTGCCGCTGTTCTGGGACCCCAAGTGTCAGTGCGCCGCTGTTCTGGGACCCCAAGTGTCAGTGCGCCGCTGTTCTGGGACCCCAAGTGTCAGTGCGCCGCTGTTCTGGGACCCCAAGTGTCAGTGCGCCACTGTTCTGGGACCCCAAGTGTCAGTGCGCCACTGTTCTGGGACCCCAAGTGTCAGTGCGCCGCTGTTCTGGGACCCCAAGTGTCAGTGCGCCGCTGTTCTGGGACCCCAAGTGTCAGTGCGCCGCTGTTCTGGGACCCCAAGTGTCAGTGCGCCGCTGTTCTGGGACCCCAAGTGTCAGTGCGCCGCTGTTCTGGGACCCCAAGTGTCAGTGCGCCGCTGTTCTGGGACCCCAAGTGTCAGTGCGCCGCTGTTCTGGGACCCCAAGTGTCAGTGCGCCGCTGTTCTGGGACCCCAACTGTAAGTGCGTCATTGTTCTAGGACCCCTAGTGTCAGTGCACCAGTGTTCTAGGACCCGAACTGGCAGTGCACCATTGTTCTAGGACCCCAAGTGTTAGTATGCCGCTATTCTAATGTATGCCATATACTAAGTGAATGACATATATACTTGTCCACTCACCCTTCCTCCTTGGTGAGAAGACCACGTCCTACCCACTCCATAGAGAATTCGGCAGGACTGGGTCCTCAATAACGCTATTCACAGCGAATCACTTCAAATTACGTCATTTTCGCCTCGTGCTGAAATTCGCATTTGCGGCATTGCGCCACAGGGCTGTGACTAAAATGATGGGTTTAACCGCGACCCCCTTCACACTTGTACTTCAACTCATCTCCGGGATGTCCCAGATGGGTGTAATATAAAGTTGCCAAGTATGATTGATATCTGATAATCGAGGGATGCGAAAAAAAGATTCTGGGACCCACTTGCTGTCTCATCCCACTTGCTGCTCACCTCTGCTGTCATTTATCCATGGAGAGGAAATCTAGAGGGACATGTGTTTTCTTCTGGATCCCACGCCTTCTGCATTCTGGGTTCCATTGAAGTTGTCTATATTTATATGGATATAGTTAGGCATTTGGTTGTAATGTTGAAACAAAGAACTAATTGACATCAGTTCACCAGGATAAAGCTGACGTTTACACGTTAAGACGTAAGATAAACAGAAAAGCTAGCAAGAGGCGGACAGAAAAGCAACACTGGCCACAGTTGTGCTATGCGATCACAGGAGACATGTCAAAGGGCGACACGTCTGAACCTGCAGGGTCTGTACAGAGCGGCCGGGACCCTTATCCTGTTCATGTTATGTCAACACCGCTCACCTGGATCCTGCTTGGCTAAGGAAATCCTAGTCCTGCAAAAAGATAATGTTCTGTTCACAACAACAGTTTTCTGGATAAAATACCCCGCGTGTTAGATTGCAAGCTCTTCGGAGCAGAGAACTATTTCATGTGACTTTATTCACTACACAACATTCCAGAGACAAATCTATACAATATATTGTCCATGGAAATTTAGGACACTTGGCAACCGTATCAGTCTATCACCTTTTGCCTCCATGTAATATATGCACATTTTGATAGTCTGAGCACAAGATCCAGGAATGTAGCCGAGAGTCGGTTATGACTCCAAACCCTTCCAATAAAAACACTTTTCTCCACACTTTAGCTTTCCAGCAACAAAACTATTGGGAAAAATAAGGCTGTTTAGGTTAACCAGTGAATTTTTAGTTTTACACATACAGAAGATTGCAGTAACTCTATCAATACAGCCTCTACATCAGAGATGGCGTTGAGCATTGCTGTCAGACAGATTAAAATCATACTTGTCAACGCTCCCTGAATGTCAGGGAGACTCTCTGAAATAGGGGTGATCTCCCTCACTCCCTGAAGAGTCTGGCATTCTCCCTGATGCTGAGCCAGTACAAGACGTGGTTGGCTTCGCCATCTGTGGCATGATGACACAGTTCAGAAATTGTGTCCTATGTCCATGTATTGATGCCTATGGAGGTGGCCATTTTCATGGAGAGCAAGATTTAATCAAAGACTGACAGGTAAGACAACATGACTTTAGTAATGGAGACAGAAATGTAAAAGACACTTCAGTCTCTAGAGATTCATTAGCTGCTTTTCTTTAATGCATAGTAGCCTACTCTCCCGGAATGTCCGGGAGACTCCCACATTTCTTGGAGACCTCCCACGCTCAAGGGAGAGCAGGGCAACCTCCCGGTTCTCCCCCCGCAATAGATAAGTTGCTTAATGATGCAAATATTGCGTCATCTTAGCCAAAATGATGCGATTCGTCAAGCCCCGCCCCCGCACGCCCAACCCCCCGGGATCTCCCTGAAGCCAACGAGGAAAAGTTGGCAAGTATGATTAAAATAATGCAGTCCTGCTCCCATCTCTTACTAATAACCTGCCGCTTTTCTCCCCAAAACTACCACACACTGTTAAGCCCAACCAGAGGAAGGCAAAGCCGCGGAGCATGTGACCTGACCTCAGGAAGGCATGTGCCACAAAGGAGTCTGGGAAAACAGCAAAACTGTACAGTATGTGCCAGATTTGCTTCCTCTTGTCTGACCAGGCTAATTTCATAAAGATGTCGATTCAATGTTGTATACTTTTACCCTATGTATACAACAGTTGTGGGTAAATTGTTCAGGAAAAAAAATCATTGTTCACACCCGACAGTCATGTTCTCAGTTATACTGTTATACATTTCCCTATGAAATATTGAAGCTACAAGTGGGAGCGACCTTGTTGATTACATGATTTGTAGCTGCCAACATGTGATTGCAATCGCTAGGGACCTGTTTAAATGAAAACCCTGCTTTGTAGACTTTTATTTTAGGGGGCTAAATGGAAAAAATTTAAACCCCCTTCCAATAGATTTTCTAGATTCACTCTCTAGCAAAGTGTATCTGACACTCACCACTAAAAGCACTACAAACACAGCGCCTTACTTTATCAGAGAAGGGTGACGTGTGGTATATACATCAACCGTGTTACCTCAGGCTACTGTGTTGCAAAATTTAAAGTATAGGTGTCGAGTATAATATAAAGATCCTAGTATGTAATCTGATATTTTGCCTGGAGATCGGATAGTATAGATATTAGACTGGTGGTGTACAGTGTAATGTAGGGGTGTATAAGCAGTTGTGTGTGGATTTTTTCTGTGTTTTAGAATGGGGCTAAGAAGTCTACAAAGACATAGGGGTATATTTACTAAACCGCTGGTTTGAAAAAAGTGAAGATGTTGCCTATAGCAACCAATCAGATTCTAGCTGTCATTTATTTAGTACACTCTACAAAATGACAGCTAGAAACTGATTGGTTGCTATAGGCAACACCTCCATCTTTTCGCAAACCCGCAGTTTAGTAAATATACTCTATAGCCTCATGTCAGCAATTTGGAAAGGGCCATTAAGTTTATTGAAGGTGTCGTAAAGTCAGTAATGATTCCTATAATGGTGCTACAGGGTTATACTGGGGACACACGATCCTGCTGTTTAATGAGCACAAAGTGAGAAGATCGGTTTCTAATTTGGAAGACTGTTCTGCACTCAGCAGATGGCCGTACAGACCAATAACAGCCATCTGCAGACTGGATTTCTGGGCAGGGTGAGGCAACACATGGGGCCAATATTGGGCAATTAGAAGGGTCCCGATTTATCAGTGTAGAGCGGCGGTTCCCAAAGTGTGCGCCGTGGCGCTGTCACTGGGGTGCCGCGAGCCAGCTATAGGAGAAAACAAAGAGCACATAAACTTACCAATCCGCGCAGCGCCGGGACCCAGCAGACTCCTCTCTCCCACAGCTGTCACTGAATATCGACGTCCGTAACAAGCTGCTGCGGGAGAGAGGAGTCTGTTGGGTCCCGGCGCTGCGCGGATTGGTAAGTTTATGTGCTCTTTGTTTTCTCCTATAGCTGGCTCGCGGCAGAGGAGTGAGAGGGAGCGTGACAGCGGGCAGACAGAGGGGCAAAGGAGGGTAACAGTGGGGCAGACAGAGGGGCAAAGGAGGGTAACAGTGGGGCAGACAGAGGGGCAAAGGAGGGTGACAGTGGGGCAGACAGTGGGGCAGACAGAGGGGCAAAGGAGGGTGACAGCGGGGCAGTGGAGGGGGACACCGCCTGAGGGGGGCAGTGGAGGGGGACACCGCCTGAGGGGGGCAGTGGAGGGGGACACCGCCTGAGGGGGGCAGTGGAGGGGGACACCGCCTGAGGGGGGCAGTGGAGGGGGACACCGCCTGAGGGGGGCAGTGGAGGGGGACACCGCCTGAGGGGGGCAGTAGTGTAACAGAGTGCAGAGGAGGGGGGGACATCGTGTGAGAGGGCAGAGGAGGGGGGGACATCGTGTGAGAGGGCAGAGGAGGGGGGGACATCGTGTGAGAGGGTAGAGGAGGGGGGGGGACATCGTGTGAGAGGGCAGAGGAGGGGGGGGGGGGACATCGTGTGAGAGGGCAGAGGAGGGGGGGGACATCGTGAGAGAGGGCAGAGGAGGGGGGGGACATCGTGAGAGAGGGCAGAGGAGGGTGGGGACATCGTGAGAGAGGGCAGAGGAGGGTGGACATCGTGAGAGATGGCAGAGGAGGGGGACATCATGAGAGAGGGCAGAGGAGGGGGGACAGCGTGACAGAGTAGGCAATGTGTCTGGATGCAGAGGGGGCAGTGTGTCTGGATGCAGAGGGGGCAGTGTGTCTGGGGGCAGTGTGTCTGGATGCAGAGGGGGCAGTGTGTCTGGGGGCAGAGGGGGCAGAGTGTCTGGATGCAGAGGGGGCAGAGTACCTGAGGGCAGAGTGTCTGGATGCAGAGGGGGCATTTTTGCATACAACTAAATAAGTATTTCTGTCCTGACCTAAATATTTATTACATTTTTTTGACCCAACTACTTCTAAAACAGGAATGCTCAATAATTATTTTGGAGGGGTGCCTTGAAAAAATTTGGAGACTCTAAGGGTGCCGCGAACTGCAAAAGTTTGGGAACCACTGGTGTAGAGCAATTCTCCGCAACAAAGTCTCACCTTCGGCACAGCTAAGCCCTTCCCAGAAATCCGCGGCACACCAATGCACAATATGAAACGTTCTACAGGAAGTGACTGCAGACGTCCCTGTTTCCAAAGAGCTAGCACTTTAAGCCCGGGGACAGAGAGAGCCACTGCTGTGCTGTCGGTCTACAGTTAATGCGGGAGAGAAAGGAAGAGACTGCTGGAGGGAAGAGACGGCGGAAATCAGTGGTTAAAAGAGAGAAACTTATATAAATTCACCAAAACAGAATAACCACAGCAAGTCACATGAAAGGGGCAGTGCTAGCTCTATACCCAGGGATAGGATAATTAGGGAGGCAAGCAGGACTTATGGGTACAGTGGGAGAGGAAGTTAGGAAAGGAACATATATGAGAGAGAGGAGGGGCAGAAATGTAGGAGTGTCTCAGATTCTCAGGCAGTACCTAAAGCAAGGGAGAGAGAGACCTGAGCTCGAGGAAATTAGAGCCCATCAAATTTTCCTTTGCCTATTTCACCGTCTGCTTTGTTAAATCGCTAATATGCACTGTACTGGTATCTGTCCATAGAGATCAGTGATTTCTGGGAGTATCTGCCTCTCCTCTGTTTAACGGCTAAAAACGAGATGTATTTATAAAGAGCTTTTATTAATGACTATAAGCTTTGGATATATTTGATAGATAATTATTCTAGAAAAGCAATATTTAATATTGAGTCGTTAAAGTGAGGCTGCATAGGACGAACGTAGTTAAAAGCACGCAAATGATTGACAGAAGTACTCACCCTATAGTGCAGGTCTTCAACCACATCAGCCAATGAGGAACAGGGGAGGTGTGATTGGGGGCAGCAGCTATATAACCCTGCTTCTCCAGCAGGGGGTCCTCCGATTCCTGGATCCAGTTGCCTCCCATCCTCCCGGCAATGTAAGGTGACAAGACTCTAGGGGTAAGCATAATACAGCGTTTTGGGATGGGAGAGCATCGCAGTCTGCAGTTTATTAGCAGGTGGTGCGGTTTTGGAGTTAGGTCAAGGGTCACTACCCCTCTCGAAGTCATCAGACTCTTGGTCAGCCTGTGTGGAAGACCCCTTGGCCGTTATGGCTTAGGAAGCGCCACAGTCGAGTCCAGAGGGGGCGTAGTCATCCTCATCATAGGTAAACCGAGAGGGGGATTCCTAGTGCCTCCATGCCTGGGGCACTGTATAATTAAGGTGGCTGGACCCTGCCCCCGCTTCACACGGCTCTGCTCAAAAGGGAGAGCTAACAGTAGTGCACGCAGCATTGCCCATGTATATTATGGGGATAGGAAGAGTTGGAGAGCAGCCAAGCACTGTCTAAAATTATAATCACGCCCCCATGCATGCTGGTCACGCCCACTGGCGGCGTGGTGTGGAAACCCCCCTCTGCAAATCCTCCGTTTGCCCCTGCTCATGACAGGTTAGCACCAGCCAATAGGTAAGGTACATCCAGGGTTTCCACCTTTATTGGTACTGCAAGAAATTCGCTGACTGCCCTGCTCTCTCCGCCGCTTATTACTCTAATTTCTGTTTAAAAAGAAAAGTTGCTCTTTCTTCCAAACCTTATTACGGTGTCAGTGTCGTTTATTTAGTAATGCTAAGTTGTTTAAGAATCTAATACATACTTACCAACTTGACAAAGTTGGTTTCTGGGAGAGGTGGACGTGATGGGGGCGGGGCTCCAAAATGCGTGCCATTTTGGACCTGCCCCTAGTGACGTAATGACACAGACGCGGGGGCGGGGCCAAATGCCGCGATTCACCGGGAATCGCGGCGTTTGAGAGCTAATTCTGCCCACTTCACTAGGAAGTGGGCACTTCCTAGTGAAGTGGACATATCCAAGATATTGCCACAGGGCCGTAACTAGGGCTGTGCGACAGGGGCGACCGCCCAGGGCGCAACGCTGAAGGGGGACGCAATTTAGGAATATTTTAGGTTAATTTGGTTAAAGTTCAGGTCTAGGGGGGCGGCATTTGTCTTTCTCGCCCAGGGCACTAGAATTCTAAGTTATGGCTCTGTATTGCCACACTCTCCCGGGAGTCTCCCGGACATTCCGGGAGAGTTGGCAAGTATGATCTAATACTGTGGGGGGGGTAGAGACTGTTGGAAAATATATGCTATGCATTTTAATTCTAAGTGATGTGTACTGTAGTGTTATATTGTATTTGTTTGTTCCAAATGGGGAAGATTTATAAGTCTAGCCACATTTAAATGATATAAACAAAGACTGAATAAAAAAACCCTTGCATGCTATAATATACAGTATTATATAAGAACAAGTAGCAATCAGTACATGAACATCCTGTTTATAATAATGTGCCATCATGGAAGATATGCCAAACTATGATTACACGGTACAGGAATAATTACAGACACAGTAACAGTGCGTAATCAACATGTGCCAGCAGGTTCAGGTACAAATCTGGAGTTATAATTGGAGATATATTTATTGTAAGAGCAGGGGGGCTAACTGAGTAGTACGAGACAGTGAAAAGCATTGGAGAGAAATTATGAGGTGTTACTGGAGAAAGACAGGGCACAGATTCATGCTGTCCTGAAAGAGAACCAATGTACATGTGTAAGACTCAAGATTTACCAAACGTTCTGAAAAAGTGGAGATGTTGCCCATAGCAACCAATCAGATTCCAGCTATCATTTTCTACAATCTACTAGATAAATGAGAGCTAAAATATGATTGGTTGCTATGGGCAACATCTCCAGGACGGTTTGATAAATCTACCACAAAGTAAGCACAGGAAAGACAAAATTGAATTAATGTCACCTATAAAAAAAATATAGGCATTAATGATGAAACAGTTATTTAAAAAAAAATTGTTTTGTTTTCCCATATGAAATACATTTATTAGGATGTTATTAATATCTACTTAGCATAAAATAAATGTATCCAGTTGCACATGATTACAAACACATGTTATAGCATGCATACGAGACGGTCATCACTACTGATCAGGACTTAGACTAGCCCTGTAGCTGGAGCAAGATATACGTCAGAAAAACAAGTAACTTTCAGATGACCAAAGCTGGATTCGGACGTGGCTGTGTGCGCTCGAGTTTGACATGTCCTTACTGTACACTGATTATGCCAAAAAGCACCTTCCCTGCCCTGTAGGTTGTAGTAAGTGTCTTTTGCGTACGGAGTCGGAGCGGACAGGGCTGCGATCACAGACCTATCTCCCGGATCTGGGCATTCGCAGAGTGACTTTGCATCTGATACGTCCGTTCAAAATCGGCAACTACGTGCCTTAATGAATCAGGCCCTATATGTTTACCTAATCACCCAGCATTTCTGGCGATTCTCCCGCATCTCCACACTTCACAGGTTTCGCGATTCGCGTAATTTTGGCCCTGCCCCCAGTGATGTAATGGTTTGTTTGGGGTCTTTTTTCCACTGTAAAAAGGTGCGACTGTGGGCCTAGTTTTGCGCAATAGTGGAAAGATTAGTTTTCAATTTGCAGAGAGATTGTTGAAATGAAAGAGATGCAGTTTCTAGGGGTGTTACTTTCTGCGCACGGTTATTTCCATTCTGCAAAACGGTTTCACTTTTTCCACCAGCTGAGAGCTGCCAGAGATATTGCGCCTTCCTGTGGCACTTCTGCGGAAGTGCGCGCTTCTAGTTGTCGGAGGGGTCCTGAGGGCAGATAGTAGGTGTGCGCCTTGATGGGCGCAGGGGGCGGAGCATCTATGCACAAGTGTAAAAAGAAAGCGCTTGGCGTTGGGCACTTTTACATGACCTCCATTATATGACAAATACAAAAGTTGCAGTAACTTGCTAGAAAGATATTTCAGACATTTTTGCAGAATTCATGCCAAGCATACCAGATTCCCTACCAATACATAGACAAACCGAGGGGGTGGGGGGTTTCTAGTGCCTGGAAACCCCCCTCCAAGCCTGGAGCACTGTATAATTGAGGTGGCTGGACCCTGCTCCCGCTTCACACGGCTCTGCTTGAAAAGAGAGAGCTGCGTGCACCTAACAGTAGTGCAGACAGCATTGCCCATGTATATTATGGGGATAGGAAGAGTTGGAGAGCAGCCAAGCACTGTCTAAAATTATAGCCACGCCCCCATGCACGCTGGTCACGCCCACTGGCGGCGTGGTGTGGAAACCACCCTCTACAAATCCTGCGTTTGCCCCTGCAATAAACCTCTGTAGGACACCTTCTAGACCCTGAAATGACTGACAACTGAGGACAAAAGCTCACATTTAAATTTAAATATATTACATGAGCAAGATGGAAAAATGTAAGTTCTGTGCAGGTTTGGAAGCGTTTACCGATATACTGTATGTGTAACTTTTACAAACATTTTGTGTTGGATTAACTTGTATGTCAAATTAATAGGTTGACACTGCTCCACGTAAGTGGAACGCGTTGCCAAATAATCTGGTACGCTTTGGCTTGCCAACTGCAACAGCTGCTTAATAATGGACTAAACAGATTTGTTTTGTTTAAAAATTGGTTCACCAGGACAACTGGATCACACCACGTATTAATGGCCAAGAGGAGTGACACTATCGGCTTAGAATAAGACTGCATTCCCATGCTCGCCTTATAAGAGAAGGTCTGGCAGAGATTCGGCTGTAGGACAACCAGCCAACGCAGTTGTACTGGACAGCTGCCATGAAGACACTTATAAAACGTCCTACACTCTCCCCCAATAGAGCTCACACGTACGTTTGTACATACGTGGTTTACTGATGAGGTGCAATGTGCTCTCTGGCCTCAATAACATTAATCACTTTGGGCCACAGTTCAGTAATCTCAGCGCAGTTAGCAATTCGCCCCGTGTCCTTATATCGGAGGATGGCGGCTTTTGTGCCTCCTGAACAATGCGTTCTCGGTCAAATCCTGCGTCGGCTTTTGTAACCAACAAAAGTCATCCTCAATTTTTTAGAAACATTGCAGCCAATTGAATCTGCCTCTAAGGCTGGGTACACACTACAGATAATGTCTCCCGATGTGATATCTATAACGATTTTACCAACGACTGAAAGTCCCGATCAGCATGATGATTCCTGTGTACACATTATACACGTTTTACCGTCAGATCTGTGCTCTTCATCTGTCATAACCATCGGCTGAAAATATGGTGACTCTGCACACTGCATAGAGATCTATGGTCACTGCCGGTGCTGAGTGCGTACACACTGCAGGATTGGAACCACATTGTTCCATCGTTTATAGAGATTTTTCGTCCAGTTATAAAATCAAACGATACATGTGCTTTCGAACGATAAAACATGATCGTTGGAGCGTACACACTAATGTGATATCGGACCTGACAGTTGTTTATCGTGTGATTGGCCCAATAATCTGGTGAAAAACCTGTAGTGTGTACCCAGCAGCCTAATTTAGAAACACATATGATAGTGAACCTTTATCATCTTTCTATATATAACAATATTTTATGGATTATTCGTTGACTAGCCACTCAAGAACTCTATAGAATATCATAGTTACCAACCTTTAAATGTTGGAGTGAGGGGACGGGGCTCCGTGAATCACGTAATTTTGGGCCAAAATTATGTGATTCCCGGAGAATCGCATCATGGAGGCTTCAAATCTGCCCACTTTACTAGGAAGTCGGCAGATGCGGGAGAAATGCCAGCTCTCCCGGGAGACCTACCCGGAATTCAGGAGTCTACCGGGTATTGCAGAATATTGCCTTTTCTAGTTTTGAAAATTGCATTTTATATATTTTGAAGCGCACTGGACTTTTATAACATCCTTGATTTAGACAGCACTTCGAGACCCTACTTCAGGAACATCTATAGATCTTGAGGGCACTTCACCTGTAATTAGCGTTACATTCCTAGCTAGCCTGCAGGGTGTTTGGGAACATCATGATTACAGTTCCTTCCCTGTTACTCTATACCTGTAACTACATGAATTCTGCATACCTAAAGGCAGGCCCCTTTTGGGAAAAGGCTCCGCAGACCCAAACTTAGGGTGGCAACCTGTCCCTTGTTATCTCAACACTTTAATTCTGTATGACTGCCAGCATAAATAAAAATGATAGTCATTTAAGTTACTGCCAGAATACTCCCCCCCCCCCCCCTCCCCATTTTATTTACATGGTCCATGGCAGAGATTGTCAACTTCTTTTTTCGACACGTACCCCTGTGTGATAGCAGATCTTTAACAAGTACCCCCTGTCGGGTGTAAATTTATATTATGTACCCCATAATTTGTGCAAGTCTATAAGAAGCCACTACTTGTGCATAGGGATGTCCACTGACCCCTGTGTTTTGGTTTCGGATCTGTATTAACTAGGGGTGTGCACCGGCCACTTTTCGTGTTTTGGGTTCTGATTACCTTGAGGTTTTGGGTTCGAATGTGTTTTGCCAAAACACCCCACTCAAGTTTTTGGTTCTGATTTTGGGTTTTGGGTTCTGATTTTTTGTTAAAAAAGCATAAAAAGTGCTAAAATCCAGATTTTTGGTTTTTTTTCACTCCTACACTATTATTAACCTCAATAACATTCATTTCCACTCATTTCCAGTCTATTCTGAACACCTCACAATATTGTTTTTAGGCCAAAAGGTTGCACCGAGGTAGCTGGATGACTAAGCTAAGCGACACAAGTGGGCGGCACAAACACGTGGCCCAACACGTGGCAGGATCAGTGAACATATATAGCAGTACCACTGGACTTCTACGGCAGGATCAGTGTCTTGCTTGCAGTCTCCTCGGTAACGCAAATAATCTGTACAAATATGCACACAGGGGCATGGCCAGTAAAATATGGAACACATACTTTATGGATACTACCAATGTAGCAGAGGGCTGTAAAACTGGAACATAAAGGCTAATCATAAATAGCTATAACATTATAAAATAACAAACCATTCAATAATAATACAGCAGTTAAACAAAAATAATTCAACTGTAAATTTAAAAATACACAGAAAAAAAACCACAAAATATACAGTTAACATGAGAAAATGTATGTAACAATATGAAATCTGCCAGACCCAAATCAGAGTTCAATGTAAAGCTTTGCTATTATAAAGCATGTTTAACAAATATAAACTGCTGTTTTCCAGGATGTATTTTCCTGATGAATGGACAAAAATACTGATAGTTGGATTGTGAGTTTTGTTCATAATGCATTAAACAACTTCCATCCCCTTAGAGATCTCACATTATATGTAATTTCTAATACATTCTTTGTAAAAAAAAAAAAAAAGCACCAACTTCCAAATTTAGAACGCTTTGTAGCAAAGAAAAGTGGACAAAGTCATAACCACAAATTGAATAATGGTAACACAGTCATTAACTTATAAGGAGCATTTCTTGTCATACACACATAGTAGGTATTTGCCCAATTTTTGCTTCGATATCCCAAAGATGGGCTTTACTAAAATACATCTGATTTGGGTCCTCTGTCAATAGCGATTCACCTGTTCAATTCCATGTCAAATAAAGTGTCTAGCTCAGAAGTATTGCAAGATTTAAACTTCAATTTTAAAAACTAAAGATAAATACAGTGAAAAAACTAAATACAATTATATATACACATCTCAAATGTTCATAAAATAAAACTTACCAACTGTGTCAAGGGCCAGTCTTGCTCCTTTCATCTTAGCTGATAAGAATCCCTACCACAAACTGAGGCCATTCACACTTACTACAGAAGGATCATTTGCCCAAAGTATATTAAAAAATAATAAAAAATAATTCAAACATTTAAAAAAATCCCTAAAAGTTGTGCAGATCCTCAGGATGTAGCGATAATGCAGTCCGGGTATAGAGATGAGTGCAGTATGAAGATGGCGGCGGCAAGCGGGGGAATAATATGAATCCGGATCTCGCGAGATCCGACGGCGGGATTATGACGAAATGCCTCGTTTCGAGTTTTGAGATCGGCGGGAATACCCGAACAGTGCTCGGATCGGACTCGGATCCGCACTGTTCGGGGCTGTTCGTATTTAGAAAATCCGAGCCCGCTCATCCTTAGTATTAACTTCAAGTTTTGATTTTGGCAAAATGGCCCTCACATTTTTTATTTTTTTTAAAAAATGATAAAAATGATAAAATCACATAATTTGGCTCTTTTTTTGTTCTTACATTATTATTAACCTCAATAACATTATTTTACAGTCATTCCCAGACAATTTTTGTCAAGTGACAAGAACACTGTTACCCCTGTTTCTGTGTGAGCAATGGCACTAAGCATGGGTTGAAAATCCATATATAATGTACTTCAAAAGATGGAAATGTGAGTGATGGCATGTGGGCAGTACAGTGGCGTAGTGGTTAGCACTTCTGCCTCACAGCACTGGGGTCATGAGTTCTCCCCGTGTTTGCGTGGGTTTCCTCCGGGTGCTCCAGTTTCCTCTCACACTCCAAAAACATACTGGTAGGTTAATTGGCCCTAGTCTCACTCTGTCTGTGTCTGTGTCATACTTGCCAACTCTCCCGGAAAGTCCAGGAGACTCCCGAAATTCTTGTCAGTCTCCCGGGCGAGCTGCCATTTCTCCCGCATCCCAATCTCACCGAGAATCGCCATTTTGGAGGGCAGGAGGGGGCGGGACGAGGCCAATCGCGTCATTTTGGCCCCGCCCCCTGCGACGTGAATTACGTTTTCACGGGGGGCGGGGCCAAAATTACGCTATTGGCCTCTTCCCGCCCCCTCCCAGGAGTTGTTAAGTATGGTCTATGTATGTTAGGGAATTTAGACTGTAAGCTCCAATGGGGCAGGGACTGATGTGAATGAGTTCTCTGTACAGCGCTGCAGAATTAGTGGCGCTATATAAATAACTGATGATAGGACCTTTGGTAGAACTGTCAATGTGCACTGTGGGGAGAGAAGTAGTCCACCCCCACCTCAATGTCTGCTTCTAGGCCTGGGAGTGGAGACGACTGAGTGTGAAAGGTCTGCAGGTGATGTGTCTGATTGTGTGCAGTGGCGCACGCAGGGGGGGGGTTCTGAGTCTCTAGAAACCCCCCCTGCGCTAAGTGGCCGCCATAGCGCCGCGGCTGCTGTATAGGACAGCGCTGCCGATACGGAGCTGCTGCTGCTGCTCTCTCGTGGGTTTTTTGGGGCGTTTTTTTTGGGTGGGGGGGGGGCAGAAAGTTGAGGTTGTTTGAGAGGAGGATATCATGGAAAAAGTGAATTTTGTGCAGAGTTTTCTCTCAATAGGACACATTAAAAGGTTTTTGAGAGTAATGGGAGACAGGTGTAAGGTTTGCTGTTATCCTATAGTGTTCTGAATCAAAATGATGTGTATGGGGGATGTGAGGGGGGCTGGGTTTGTAACATTTAAGGGCTTATTTTGTGACGTCAGGAGGAGGTTAATGAATGACGATAGAAAAGAAAAGAGTTCAAGGGAAGTCGATTACTTAGCGGGCAATATGGAAAAAGGGGTGTGATGCAGGGGGAGAGGGGAGTAGAAGATGTTAAAAAAGTCTAGAAAAACTATTTTGTAATGATACAATAAATCAAACAACTTTATTTAAGGGAGTGTGTACACATTTTTTCCTGCATCCTCCATAGGCACTAATGGAAACACACATCTAGTGGTCAAATTATGATGAATATAGTAAAAAGTTTGGCTGCATAACGAACAACACATTACTCACATGTGGGAATACTTATTATTGATTGGTAAGAATAGAAACCAAACAGAAATTGCTTTCTAATTTTACAGTTTCATGTTCTTTTAATGCCTCCGGACAATAAATAATACAAAAGCAATTTCTTGCAACACTAGTTGACAAGTAAGAAGGGTTTGGAAAAAACTGAAGATCCCTTTCAAGGCCACAAACCTACGTCAGGAATAAAATATGTATTTATTTTATTATACTGAACTATATTATTCGTAAAGATGATTAGCGTGCAATGCTGAAGATAGTCTTCTCTGGCAGGTTACAGATCGTACGTGATAGCATTACACTTCCACAAAAGCTGGACGGGGGTTTACCGTATAGGGTTAACCAATCTCAGGACAACGATTTTACTTAGAATGATAGAAATAATAGCCCCAGAATCACAATGTAATGCATTCCACATGTACTGAATGGATAGACCGTCCAATCCCCACTGACGCAACTCAGAGAATGTCAGACACATGGAATGCATTCATGTACACGGACGATGAAGGCAGATCAGTACGTCCCTATAGTATAAAGTATACTGTATAACATTCTCACACCATAAAAAGCAACAACAATATAGCTGTAAAGGGTTAAATTAAAGGGAAAGCGGACACACAAATAATTTCCTAACAGCGAAGGCTGGTCAGGAGGCCACCAACCTCTTCTGTATAGGATGTAATAAACACATACCTGGCACTTTGCACAGTAAACAGTAGTATACTCTCCAGGCAAATCAGTTTCCTTGAGTTTCAGGGACCCGATCCAATATTTGGACAGTTCCAACAGTGTGATTCATTCACGTTACTATAAAGAAAACACAACCTGTGCATCTGTTTCTGTGCCTAGCTGTCAGGGTGCAGGTAAGGTCACGAGATTATGTCTATGAAGTCAATCGAGGAAAAGAGATTTCCATTCAGGATGTAACAGATTTAATGGCCTTACAGCCTGGGTGTCAATAAAATGGTCCTCGGCTCGGTGCCCAAGGATACGAAGGATATGACATTTTATGTTTTGGCTGTAACAACTTTGCCCAACCTAGAGCAAACTATATCTAAAGAGTACACTACTAGAACGTTGCTTAATTGGCTGCTATCAAATTGACCATAGTCTCTCTCTGTCTGTCTGTGTGTGTGTTAGGGGAATTTAGATTGTAAGCTCCTATGGGGCAGGGGCTGATGTGAGGGAGTTCTCTGTACAGTGCTGCGGAATTAGTAGCGCTATATAAATGGCTGATGATGATGCTGTCAGCCATTCTAGATATTAAGGGGTAATTTATTCAACATAATTAATTCATTCAGTGGAACCTCAGGATTCACACTACAGATCCTGAGTCAAAAACGCGATATATTTAAATTATTATTATTCTGAAAAGGTCAACATTTGGGTATGACTAATCACACCAACACTATCAGCTAATCAATTTCCAGATTGGCTGCCAGAGTTCTGTAGAGGAGAAAAAAAACAGATCTGCAAGCAGCCAATAGCCAAGTACCCACTGACCATTAGGCATTGAGCTCTGTATCATACAACAGGCAATTGACCCTGTATAGGACTCTGACCAGCAAGGAACAGGTCATGTATTGTATATTTGCCACTATGGAATTGGCCCTGTATATTATATTACCCTGACCACCAGGGAATGACCTTTGTATTGTACAATGGCCACAAGAGAATGGGCTCTTGTCACGCCAATATAGATGTATCGTAGATCTGCCATCAGCCAGCTCCCCAGTCTTCACCAAGAACCGCGGCAAGGTGGTGTGGACTTTGCTGCCAAGAACTCGCAGGTTGCGGCCCCCAGAACTGGTGTCTAGCGTGATGGCAGAGATGGTCACTAAAGCGGAGGCATAGATAGCAAAGTCAGCGATTCGAGGTCTGGTAAACGAGCAGGAAATGAGGTGCAGAAGTAGGTCCGGTAAGCACGGTCAACAATCCGAGGTCAGTAACACGAGAGGGCAGTAGAGTAACCAGTCGAGATCAAACACAGGGAGACAAGGAATAATGCAAGCAGAAGTGTGCAATCCAAAAGGAGCTAGACACTATGGTGAATTACCTGTTGCTCTGATACCAAACCAGTGTTCAAAGCCAGTTTAATAACTAAAGCAGGTTTGAATTCCCCATCTAGCAGTCACATAACAGTAGTATCAGGTCCGGAAGACGCTCACCCGGGGCAGAGCCGACGCAAGCAGAAGAAACATTGGCGGAGGGAGAGCGGTACCTGGACACGTAGGTCAGTAACAGCCTTGACCTGAGAATGTATAAGTATGTACGAGACAAGACCTGAACACCACAAGTCCTGTTTCGGACTTGAAATGGCTGTGCGCTCTTCTACCCCAGTAATGATGGCCCTAAAACGGTGCCCCCTCCATCCTTTCATTTCACTGCTCGCCAAAATGAGGGGCATAGTTGTGCCAACTCCATAATTTACTACAGACATTTTGTTTTTTTCCGCCCCACTCCTCACGCAAACACAGTCTTGCAAATCGAGGCACACAGCGGGGGCCAATTCTGATGTTACACGGCCTAGCAGAGGATCTTTGCTTTACACATGACCTCCACAGTTGTGTGTTGTATGCCAATTACCTGCATGGACTCCTTATAGCAGTGTTGGCTGAACTGTGACACTCCAGGTGTTGTGAAACTACAAGTCCCAGTATACCCTACCAGCAATAAGCTGCTTTATATTGGCAAAGCATGCTGGGACTTGTAGTTTCACAACACCTGGAGTGTCACAGGTTAGCCAACACTGCCTTATAGGATCACAGCAATGAATTGTATGGGACGGGTCACTATCCTTGTATACTGTGTGGGGTCATTGCTCTGGAACAACAAATGGGAGTTACTTCTGGTTTAATATGGGAGGACACTGCCAAGATTATTATGTGGGGGCACCATTACTTATTTTGTAAATAGTAATGATTTGAATGGTAAATGGGATGCATTGTGCCATGTTTACCATGAGAGCCAATACAGCTTTTACTACCACTACACCTGCCGTGAGTTCCAGCATACTTGCCAACTCTCCCAGAATGTCCGGGAGACTCCCGGAGTCCGGGTAGGTCTCCCGGACTTCTTGGAGAGTATGGCAGCCTCCCGCATCTGCCCACTTACTACTCATGGTATCCCGGCAGTGGCCGCGCCCCCGCTGTAAAATGACGCAGTTGAGTCATTACGTCACGGGGGCGAGACCAAAATGGCGTGGGCTGCATAGCCCCGTCTCCGAAACGCCCAACTCCCCCACGCAGCTCCCGGATGGGATTTTAAATGTTGTGAATAATGGTTTAATACAATACATTCCGATATCTGCCTATTCCCTATGGACCAAAACAATCAGATTGTTGTTCGTTGTTGAAAGAAGAGCTACATTTCAATGTTTCCTATTTGTGAGTCATAAGACACTCTGGCTAATGTTTGTTGGTGGCAGTTAAGCAAAGCATTGTAATCTATACCAGGTTCAATAACTCTACACAGAAATGTCCCGCTAGTATAATTGTACCCAGTCCCCTCCAGCTCCCTCTTCTCGGTGCAATGACTATTTCCCAGCCCATGAAATCCGCATAGCTGACTCCCTGCTAATATTGTACTGGGATTTCCCCTGACCTTCCCAGCTATTCCAGGAGTTTCTGGCATCAATTTCGCCATGGACCGCTTCCAAGTTCATAACTCAGTGTGTTTACACCAGACCATTTTGTTAGTAAACAGAGGCAGGTCTGTCTATGTGCATCAGACATGGAAGGAAAAGACGAGGTGTCATTAAAATGCTGCCTTAAGAAAAAAGGTCATTGGAAGTTCCATTATAACCACTTTATTGGCTATTCTCAGCATACAAGTGATCAATACCTTTATAGAAGCCAATCTGCCGTGCAGATTTTATGTATATGGAAACCTAGATAGATCTGTACCAACAAAATGGCCGACTAATGGCTCAGCTCACTCATTCGTGTCTGCTCCCTGAGGCACTTGGCAGAAAAGGTCCAATTATTATTTTACATAAACTGATATTAGTTTGTCAAAAATATGTTTGTTTGTTACTGGACAATTGACAGTATAGTGCCACATTTAGGGATATATTTACTAAACTGCGGGCTTGTAAAAGTGGTGATGTTGCCTATAGCAACCAATCAGATTCTAGCTGTTATTTTGTAGAATGTACTAAATAAAAGATAGCTAGAATCTGATTGGTTGCTATAGGCAACATCTCCACTTTTTCAAACCCGCAGTTTAGTAAATCTACCCCTAAGTGTTAAGAGTTTATCCAGCTAGAAAATGCCATTTCGCATCTCGACAACACATGCTACACTTCAGGGGGAGGAGCCAAATTTAAAATGTGTGAACGGATTTAAAAAAAAAAGTCCTGATCAGCAGCCGATTCATGCTATACACTATACATGTTTTATCTTCAGATCTGTGCTCGTCATCCATCATAACCATCAGCTGAATAGATAGTGACTCTGTATACTCTATGGAGAAGCTGATTGTGAGTGTGTACACACTGTAGGATTGTAAGGACATCGTTCCATAGCTGAACGAGATTTATAGTTCCATTGACCAATCAAATCAAACAATGATCGGTGCTTGGGAACGACTATCGTTCATCGCTGGAGCATACACACTGATGCAAAATCAGGATGAACGGTCGTTTATCGTTTCACTGACCCAATACTCGGCTGACAACACTGTAGTGTGTACCCAGCCTAATACAATAAGCTTTAAGTAAGAACTAAAATGTATTTAGATAAACCACAAGATAATTTTATTTCAAATGGCCGCCGGTATGCCAGAACAATAGTTGGACAGAGTAATAACAACAGTTCTTTGAGATATAGAAACCTTGCACTGTCTGGTTAACATGAAGACGCCTCAGTTTAGAACAACGATTGAAAGAAGCTGTTTTTGCATGAATCATTTGTCACCGATCCAATCATTTGAAGCTGGGGTAGCCAGCATGGCTGTGTTTGAACTACAACTCTCAGCAAGTCCCAGCCTCTGCCCAGAGAGGGAATACCAGCAGTTTAAAAACAGCTAAAGGCTGCCTGAGAAGTACTGTAAGGGGAGCTTTCTGTTCAGGTCAAAGGTCAGCGGCATGTACACTATGAAGAGCACATCCTTACTGTATGACCGTGTTATAGAAACGGTTCTATCGATAATGGAAGGTGGGAAGACATACTAGTGTGTGATCTACTATAAAGAATGTTTGTGACTAGGGGGTAGGTTTATCCAGCCTCCTAAAAAGGAAAGTGGAGGTGTTAACCCTAGCAACCAATCAGATTCCAGCTATCATTTATATAGTACATTCTAGAACATGACAGCTAGAATCTGATTGGTTGCTATGCTGAATTGCGTTTCTGGTTTCAAAATGTTGTGGATAAATATATCCCGTTCCTGTGCTAAATATTGCAACCTGTCCTCTCCTTATAATAAATAACTCATGTTTACAGGGCTAAAAAGTGTACCAAAAATAATAGTATTTCCTTGGCATTACTTTGGCCAGGAAGCCAGGACATATATAGAAAGATCTTTTTCCACCAACCATCAAAGCATGAACGGACATCCCATCAATCCAGTTTAGGTATTTGGGCACAGGTTCTTACAGGAAGAGTTATGTTTAAGAAGAGCTGCTGCCCAGCCTATATTTGCCTTTGTGACAGACCCTGGGAGTCATCTCCTCTGGTATTTGGCAAGTCAACATCATCCTCTCACCAACCCCGTCCCGCGTGGTGTGAAAACAACACATCCCCCTCGCTGTCATCTGCCAGAGATTGCTGGGAAGCACCACTAGTCATACCCAGAGTAGGATGGCATCGTACAGTCCGCTTCGGGTATCATGGCTAATTATTTTAATTTAGAAATAGCTGTTAACATGTACAAGGTAGAGGGCATACATGCCATGTTTGAAGCGTATCAGGTTGCCCGTCGCTGCAGTAAACCCATTAGATAAAATGAAATGTGCCAGCTTTGGAATATTTTCCCAGTAGGTTTCTTTACTGGTAGCAATGTCTATGGGCCTGAGGCATTAAGTAAAGCATAAAAAAGGAGTAACTTTGCACCTGGGCAAAACCATGTTGCATTGGAGGGGGAGGTAAAATTAAAAGGTGAGGACAGATTTATAGTTGGGGTAGGACATGTCCTAGATCAACTTTAAATGTCAGTGTAAAAATAAAGCTATCAAGTATTTGTGTGCTATGTGAAAAAGCAGCCAGTATTTATCTTATGTGCAAAATAATAAACTAATTTGCACCCCTTGCATTGTAACATGGTTTGTCCAGGAACTTATTTATTTTTTTGCCTTACTTTCCAAACTGATTGTAGAAACAGTCAATCGGCAAAATGGTTAGAAGAACGGATGAGCTTATGTGTGGTAATCCTATGGTGTAATCCTTAGGGGTATATCTATTAAGGTGCAACGATCAGATAGATGTTTTATCACTGCTTAGGGCAGCAAGAGAAAAATCTATTATCACCGCAATTTACCATTAAAATATCACCAGAGCATGATGCTAAGTGATACCAAGTGATAGACGGACTTTAAACATTTTCTGTCGGCGAAAGCTTCCCCATGGTGCCTATTTAAACAAGGGTAGTGGCGCTAAATGATTGAAAATCTTAGTTATCGCTGTAAAATAGTAAATAGAGCTCTAGAATTGTAAATAAAATATGGCTCAGTGAAACTTGATGGAGACTTTAATTTCCAGAGTCCAAGCAATTCCGTTCCCTCTTATGTCAAAAACACCAAGGGGTAAATGTATCCAGCTGCGAGTTTCCGTTGGGTTTGAAAAGTGGAGATGTTGCCTATAGCAACCAATCAGATTCTAGTTATCATTTATTCAGTACATTCTACAAAGTGATGACTAGAATCTGATTGGTTGTTATAGGCAACATCTCCACTTTTCAAACCCGCCGTAAACGCTACACACACATACATATATATGAGAAGGGTTTTGGCCTTGTTGCTGCAGAGGAATGTTAAGACTGTACAGCAGACATCAGAGGATCTGTAAGTTTTTACACTTTTGCTACCTGAGGCACACGGAAATAAATAACTCACAAATAAATAGCAGACATGCCAGTTCCCCCCCTTCCCCCAGGACGGGACGTCCGTCAGCATAAATTTAGCTACAAGTCTTAAAAGCAATCAAAGTCTGAAAACCTCATTTTATCTCACTAACGTGAGCTACGGACGGAGACAGGCGACGATCATATCTAGAAAAACTTTTGTCTCTTTGCAATCTCGCAATCTTTTCCTTGTATACAAAACATGACCGTTTAACGCTACAAAGTCACCTGCGAAAAACGGATCCACCTCTGGATCTGGCTAATTCGGGTTTCTACAGACGCATGCAGATGAGTATCCCCAACAGGACGGAAAATGAGAAAATGAAAGGGGGCCATAGATACGGGAAGCACGGTGGCTCAGTGGTTATCACTTCTGCCTCACAGCACTGGGGTCATGAGTTCGATTCCCGATCATGGCCTTAACTGTGCGCTGAGTTTGTATGTTCTCCCCGTGTTTGCGTGGGTTTCCTCCAGGTGCTCCGGTTTCCTCCCACACTCCAAAAAAACATACTAGTAGGTTAATTGGCTGTTATAAAAAAATAACCCTAATTTGTGTGTTAGGGAATTTAGACTGTAAGCTCCAATGGGGCAGGGACTGATGCGAGTGAGTTCTCTGTACAACGCTGCGGAATTAGTGGCGCTATGTAAATAAATGATGATGATGATGATGACATAGTATAGAGATAGTGATGTCTGAGCTGCAGTCGGGGACAGGCCAAGTGTTAAACACCTTTATGTAGCTGTCAAGAAATTATTTGAACCGGGTACATCTGAGAGCGGTCAGCGGACTAGTCCTCTGCAAATTATTCATACAGTACATTAAAAGTGTAGAGTGTAGAAGGAGAATTATGAGGATCTGGATGAGACGCACTTGTGAATAGCTGCCAATGTCCAACTCTTGCATCCAACCCTGCTTTCAAATAGTCGCACTCTCTCTTAACTCTCCATCTGTCTCCTGAACCCAATCCAATAGCACCTGAAGCCTTTATCTTGTAAATGACTATAACGGCTTTGAACCAGCTCCAGCTGTGTACAGTAAGCCTTAGTTTATGTGAAACTGTATCTGAAAGTCTGCTGATGTGAGGGTATGTCTCTACAAACCAGCATTTAAAAAACATTGTCATAGACTCTTGGCTGATGAATCACAGCGCGTCACGTAATAAAGTGAGTCGAGATAGGACACTTACAGCCCCCGACATAACACAAAAGCATACAGCGTTCGTACAAGAGTGAGCATTGCATTCAGTAAACAGAAAATGCCAGAGACTAAACTTGCCTGGAAGCAAACTTTTAAAAACTAAAACTGCCTCTGGAATGTGTTTCAGCTATATATACGCAGGTTAAATGGCTGTTTACACAAATTTATAAAGCTGGGTACACACTACAGAAAATTTCTCCCGATGCGATATCGTTAACGATTTTACCAACGACTGAAAGTCCCGATCAGCAGCTGATTCATGTGTACACACTATGCAAGATTTACCGTCAGATCTGTGCTCTTCATCAGTCATAACCATCAGCTGAAAAGATGGTGACTCTGCACACTGCATAGAGATCTATGGACACTGCCGGTCCTGAGTACATACACACTGCCGGTCCTGAGTACATACACACTGCAGGATATTCATGTGATAACAGTGGAAGATACATGTGTATATGTAATTATAGGATTGGCTTCTTATCAGATAATGCATCAAGCACACCCTATGTAATTACACAGTATCCACTTAAATGACCTCAAGTGAGGAAAACAGCCCGTCTCATAATGTCATTATGCTCTATGTAGACAGGTTCACATACAGGGGTCTATTTATCAAGGCTTTGTGATATTGAAGATTTCCTATCGTCTGTCTATAGCAGCACAAGAAAATCATTGCTTAGCAGTCACCAGGAGGTAATAGTAGCTCTATGGATCACTATGAAGGCTAGCCTGTCAGTAATCACGGTACAGACTTCAAACACTGACATATACCAACAATGCAGCAAGCTGTGTCCACGGATAGCACAATGCGTTCCTTACAGTGATCAATAGATCCTTATCCTGTGGTCCACTAACGCTTCACTCACCGCCAGTGCAAGGCAATGTGCCATGGGTGGCTCTGTAACCGTTTGCGAGTGTGTACTCTTAGGGGGCAAAGGAATCAGGCTGTCAGTCAGTGAGTGAGGTGTTTGTAGTATGTACACAGGTGTACCTGTGAGTAAAGCTGTTAGGAAGAGAATCAGGGTGCCAGTGAGTGAGTGAGGTGTTTGCTATATGTACCCAGGTGTACCTGTGAGTAAAGCTGTTAGGAAGAGAATCAGGGTGCCAGTGAGTGAGTGAGGCGTTTGCTATATGTACCCAGGTGTACCTGTGAGTGAAGCTGTTAGGAAGAGAATCAGGCTGTCAGTCAGTGAGTGAGGTGTTTGTAGTATGTACACAGGTGTACCTGTGAGTGAAGCTGTTAGGAAGTGACTCAGGCTGCCAGTGAAAGAGTGTGACCGACTGTTTATCACCAAAGTATTTATTTTATCTACCCAACGTGAGTCGCCAGGGTTATAAATTAGACTGTAAGTGACCCAAGCTAGTGGACGAGGCGGCCGGTAAGTGAGTGGCCAAGGTTGAAAGTGAGGCTGTGTTGTATCAGGCCTTACTCATTCTACCAGCCACTCTCACTCACTGATCAGGCTGCTGACAATGAGTGCGGATGCAAATCATTGAGCATGCCAGTGAATGTATGGGACGTTTCGCCAGTAATAGCCATTCGGACACCACATTACAACCAGATTATTGTTAAACCTTACGATAAAAGCAGCCTCATCACTTCATTAAGACAGGTGGAGTTCTGTAGTATTTGGCGATAGGTACTTCACTCTCCCTCAATCCTTAGGTCAGCAATACTGGGTATTTAAAATAAGACCCCAGTCACACAACTTTAATGAACTCATCCGCACATCAGTATCCCGGCACTCTGGATCCAGAATTTCCCAGTTCACAACTGCATAGCGCAATGTATGAATATCACTCCGGTATGTAACATATTCAGATTAGGCAGGGCATGATATGTCAGGTAAGGGAACACATGGCAAAGCATTAATGCTTTCACCGAAGGGCGCCAAGTCCGGCTAATTTAAACTGTCAGTGCCTAGTGGTGTAGTTGTCACAGGCAGACATCATTCATTCACAAAAGTCAGACTAAGTCAACAAGACAAAATGAAGTACTGAGTGGAGCATGCAACGCGTTAACCCCTTAATTGTCAGGGTAGTCTATGACACTGACAATGACTTAACATTTCGGAACTTTCAAGATATCTTATTTCTCAAAAACCAATATCTTTTGGCTGCTATAGTAAATCTGACGGGGAAACCACAGAAGTCTCTTTATAAAACAGATTGACTGAACATGTGCAAATGACAATATCACATATTATCAGGTAATCAGATGCTGTGCAAGAGGGGGTGACCGCCCAGGGACAATTCTGAAGGTCCAGTTTATGAATATTTTCAGTTAATTTGGTTCAAAATTGAAGGCTAGGAGGGCAGCGGTTTTCCTTCTCACCCCGGGCGCTAAAATTTAAAGTTACGGCTCTGACCACATGCGTTTTGGTTCACTAAAAAGGCTCCACTTTAAGGCAGATTTCTAAGCTTTTAACCTGTGTGGGACAGTCTTAGTGTCACAAAAGAGACCAGCATAATTCCCTGCATTGTCTACGACAGCGCTATTCAAAAGGTGGTAACCCAACTCCCGCAGAGCTTTTCCAATAACCCAAACCCCCAGTCAGCACTGGGATTTCCAAACCAGTACAAAGGAAGCTGTCACCAGTCTATATAAACCATATAACCACAGAACAGATTAATTACCCTTAGTACACACACAAAACAGTGACTTACCTTCAGTTAGAAGAACCAGCAAAACGCAGACGGAGGGGGGCAGAATCCCAAGGGAGATGGATTAATTCCTGGTTGGTAAAAAAAAATAAAAAAATAGCAAAAACTTTTAGAATCCAAGTGATTGTCCTGATCTGAAGGGTGAAGATCTTGCTGTCATGAGGTTACAATACATCTCCACTCTGAAGTCCTAATACTGCCTGGGAAGTGGCAGATCCTAGATCCACGCTGTGCTGCGTTCCTAGAACTCCTCTCACCTCCAGCTTGGAGAAAGTCCCTTTACACACACAGCATAAGCCAGCTGAAGTTTACTGTGAGTCAGTCCCAATGCACAGGCACCTCCCTTTCCCTCTCCTGTCTCCCTGAAACTGATCAATTTCACTCCCCTCTGGAATGCAATCCTTAATTCTGCAGCTTGCTGGCCGCATCCATTCTTCTCCCCCCCATCCCCTGCCCTCTGTGCCTGGTGGGCTTCTGTGCTTATACTAAACCACAGGATGGGCTGCTCCCCTCCTCCCTGTGACAGCTCCAGCACAGAACCTAGACCTTGATGTGTGTCAGCCTCCACCCCTCACACACCCCCCTGTTCCAGGACAGCTGTGTCCATTGTAACAATCACTCTGTGCATGTCAGCAAGTATTGATCAGTATTGTATAGGACGCAGGCTTGCTACTAAGGGATATATTTATTGGCCACAGTGGCCAAGTGGTTAGCACTTCTCCCTCACAGCACTGGGGTCATGAGTTCAATTCCCGTCCATGGCCTTATCTGTGTGGAGTTTGCGTGGGTTTCCTCTGGGTGCTCCAGTTTCCTCCCACACTCCAAATATATACTAGTAGGTTAATTGGCTGCTATCAAAGTTGACCCTAGCTCTCCCTGTTTGTGTGTGTGTGTGTGTGTGTGTGTGTGTGTGTGTATGTTAGGGAATTTAGACTGTAAGCCCCAATGGGGCAGGAACTGATGTGAGTGAGTTCTCTGTACAGCACTGCGGAATTAGTGGCGCTATATAAATAAATGATGATGATGAAGTGGAGATGTTGCCTATAGCAACCAATCAGATTCTAGCTGTCATTAATTTAGTTCTACAAAATGACAGCTAGAATCTGATTGGTTGCTATAGGCAACATCTCCACTTCTTCAAACCCGCAGTAAATCTAGCCCTAAGTGTCATGACTGCATATAAGACTATGTTATATTTATTCTCACTAGAACAATGAGTAACAACTGGGAGGCTTTCAGGCCGCGCTCCCTGAGAATAAATACATAACTATATAAGAGGGGAATTCAATTGACCGCGAGATATTTTTTAATAGTCATTTTTAACGCTGTTTTTTTTATCATTTTTGAGCGGGTTAACTTTACCCGCGATTTAATTCCATTTTTAACGCTCAGTTTGAAACGGTCCTATCGCCCTCCAGTAGGAGGTCTATTGAAGTATAGGGTGTGCGAGAGGCAGCCGCGTTATAAGCTATTCAATTGTTTTTTAACGCGGCGCGTTAAACAGGCCAATATGCTGTTTTATATCGCGCCTCATTGGGGTGTGCTAAAAATAAAAAAATCTATGAACACTATTTGAAATCATGTAATAAGGAAAAAAAAAAGATAAACTATGTTAATCAGTAATGCCTAACATGAAAAAGTTGGTTTTCTTGTGAAAAAATAATAAAACAATAAAATAAATAAATAAATAAATAAATAAAAAAAACACTAATCAAATATATTTGTATATGTTTTTGGTACAAATATGTATGCCCTAATGTGTTTTGACATGTATATATGATTCTATAGTAAAAAATAATGAAATAAAAAAATATGCTACAGAAAGTACTGTAATGTAGATATTATCAAATAAATAGGTTGTGTAATGCAATCTAATATATGAAAATGTATGCCAATTTTTTTAAGTTATACATGACCGCATTAAAACTCCGCTTCACTCCCCTAAAAACTCGCAAACACCAATGATTAACGCTCCGGGGCAGCGTTACCTCTTTTTCAATTGAATTGCACGAGTTTTAACGCTGCACTAACTAAAACCGGTCGCCATAACAGTTAAAAACCCGCGTGGGATTTTTTTGTATAAAAGCTGCGGGGACAAAAAAAAACAAAACTTGCGGTCAATTGAATACCCCCCTAAGAGTCTCCAAAAGCAAAGGGGACTTTTGGAAAATGCAATTTACATGGGAGCCCTGTGAGTCAGTGCCCAACCCGTTGGGTTTGTAGAAACGTGACATACGTTAGTGCTGATAGAGAATATTCACATGCAGACAGATCTGTTTCGGCCTTTTTTGGACTCATCAGTGCAGGGAAAGTTCTCTTGGTCAGCATTGAGTGGGAGTAGACCTCCCAGACTCCACCAGAGGCGGATCCAGGGGGTTTCGATCGCCCCCTCCTTAGCAGGGACTGGCTGCCTGCTGTCGAACACTATGGGGGGGAATTCAATTCCCCCCCTCCCCCCCCCCAGAATACCACCTCGGCAATCCTATTACCGTTAATACGGTAATTTTAACACAGATTTCTGCTCGCGGCTTAGGGAGCAGCGAGCAAAAAGCCAGCGTTGAAATTACAGCATTAACGGCAATTATGTGCACCATTACCGTAATATCGGTAATAGTGCGCAGGGCGCGTTACTTTTTACAGTAACGCGACCAATTGAATTCCCCCCTAAGTGCGCTATGTACATATACCTGGCGGCCGATAGGCAGGAAGAGACTCCTACCCAATAGTGGTTTAAACGCATTTGGAGCGGCCAGGCAGCATCCTCTATCTCTTGGCCACATACATAGCGTGCGGCCTCAGACAGCCTAGCTCATGCTAGGAGTGGAGGAGGGGTCAAAGCCCACCAATCACAGTGACAGTGCCCCCCCCCCCCTAAAAATATATCTAGATCCGCCCCTGGACTGGCGCAAGAGCAAGCGGTTTTTATCCGCAGTGGCACCTACCTGCCTGCCAGGTAGGCAGGAACAAGCCATGATGGCACCAATCACATCATCAAGCACCCCCAGCACATTGAACACTGAGTGGCAATAAGATATTATAAGCATATGTTATTATTAAGGCCCTGTGCACAGAATTATACAAATTGTTTGGGTTGTTTTTTTTTTACAAAAGTTACAAATACCAAGCTGCCTTCTACTAACAGGAATACATGTAAAATGACTTGTGTTTCAGTTTTTCCAGTTTGATGACTGTAGATTGTTGCACTGTGACCACTAAGTACTTCTCCAACCCCGCTATAAGCACTTTGCTCCCCTAAGGCTTAGCCCCCCTGTCCTCCTGGGTTAGCCCTGACTGTACTGTATGATTTTCCTAGGCACTTAAATGGGGCTTTTAACCTGACAACTTTAATTTATTGGTTTGGGCATACCCTGATGCACCTTTTTCCTTTAAATCCCTTGCTTTATTATGCAGATTAGGCAGATTTGTGAATTTTCGCTGCCCTTGGACACAACCTATATCTGCTCTGTGGACTCAAAGAAGCAAGATGGCAGTATTTAAAGAGGAGAAGAAGTTTGCACAGGTGGAGGGGTGGACTTGAAGGTGTTCCTAGCATAGTACAACTTCCAGGAAGACATGTACAGACTAAATAAATTCAAGTTGTCTAAACCCCTTGTCCTATCTAAGTTCATTCTGTTACAAATAGTTTTTTTTTATTGCATTTGTTAGTCATTTACATTCAATTTATATCATGATCCCATGATGTCACAACAATTTAGGGGTATATTTACTAAACTGCGGGTTTCAAAAAGTGGAGATGTTGCCTATAGCAACCAATCAGATTCTAGTTATCATTTAGTAGACTGTACTATATAAATTATAGAATGTGATTGGTTGCTATAGGCAACATCTCCACTTTTCCAAGCCCGCAGTTTAGTAAATATACCCCTTAGTCTCAGCTATTTGACCTGTATCACATCCCATCAATACATTCATCTAAAGAGGTGGGAGGAGCTTCAGCTGTCTGTAATACATACCTCCCAACATTTGGGATGGGCAGCATCAGGGTAGGGGGCGTGGCCACACCGCGATGGGGGAGTGGTCACAGCCCCCGGGGCCGCCTAGCGCTTTTGAAACACTGGGCTGCCCCGTCCTCTCCTCCAAACACCTTCATTGCTGTGAGCACCTGAATACCTCACAACTTTCCCACCCGCGGGACAAAGCTGCCCCAATCAGGATGGCGGGGGATTGTAAATCGAGATAGTTGGGAGGTATGGTAATGGTGTTGGAGGTGAGACTTTACTTTTTAACAGTGCTGCAGTGGAACGTCAACATTTTTTAGAAAGTAAGACATTTGCTATTCCTTTGTGTATAGGGTCATGTTTTCTATGTATACCAGACATAGCAGAAAAATAATATTATTGTAAGAAGGCAGCCATTTGTAGACTGCTATGAAATATGTTACAAGGACCCATATAAAAAATTTTAAATATAGCAGAATACAGTTCGCTAGTAAGGCTGCACTGTGGAATCATATGAATGTATATTCTGGAATGTTACAAGATGGAATGTTAGATCGGACTCTGTTTTAGAGTTATAGCTGTTTAATTTGAATATATCATTCTACCCAGTAAAAATATAAATGTATAATGGGTCTTAAAGGAGGAGTTCCCCATTTTTGTTTATCGTCCTAAACAAGGCTAGTGTGTATGCAGTCCATGGACCGAGCGATCGGAACATCGATCCCATGTAAAATCGCTCGGCATAAAAAGTTGGTCGCAATTTCTGTAGTGTGTACCCAGCTTTACCCTTTAAAGCAGATAAAGTTCCCTCTCCACCCCTTCAATATAAATTAAATATCTTGTTCAGCAAAACAAAATCTAGGGGCTGATTCATTAAGGATCTTAACTTGAGAAACTTCTTATTTCAGTCTCCTGGACAAAACCATGTTACAATGCAAGGGGTGCAAACTAGATTTCTGTTTTGCACATAAGTTAAATACTGACAGTTTTTTCATGTAGCACACAAATACTTGATAGCTTATTTGTACACTGAAATTTAAAGTTGATATTTGTCTGCTACATGTAAAAACAGTCAGTATTTAACTTATGTGCAAAACAGAAATCTAGTTTGCACCCCTTGCATTGTAACATGGTTTTGTCCAGGAGACTGAAATAAGAAGTTTCTCAAGTTAAGATCCTTAATGAATCAGGTCCCTAATGTTGACATGTTAGTGTGATGCGAGGTTCATCGTGCACGCCGACGTTTTGCTTCTCCCCCCCATCCTCCGGGGGATGCCAGAGGAGAGGTCAGATGACAAATAGGGAGGGAACGTGGTGACACAATCGCATCACCGCGTTCGTGAATTGCGGCTTCGCACAGCCGGGGGGCTACAGCAAATCGAATCCGGGAGGACTCTCTAATTCTGCAAAAATAGATAGTGACCTCACTAGCACCAGTGTTACACCAAAAGCAGAGTGAATTGCAATTACAAGGTGTCTTATACTATCAGAGCAATTTTATACGGCTCCATACATTGGACGCCATCTAGTTCCAGAGTGATCCGTGGAAATGTCCCTTTTTCCAGTGCTGTCCAACTGTACAATAAAATACCCCTTTTAGTGTGTGTTAGATACACTACTTATCGGCTATTCGTCACGTGAATCTCAATGTTGCCATTGTACGGTACAACCCGTTTAGTGCAACACAACGACATTTGCGCTAAAGAGCTTTAAAAACTATTTTCCACATCCACAAACGGGACAGAATTATTAATTGGGAGCAAGAAATGGAGGGGTGAGATCGACTCATTCTGCCGCTACAACAAGCTGAAGTTCTTGGACTGGGTCAAGATATGTTGATGAGGTACAGGATTGAGGTAGACATCTCTTCCCATTTGGGAAGAAATAGAGAATACAACACAGAAAAAGGAGAATACTTTCAAGCAAGTCCCTTCTGGAGAACTCTTGGCTTTCATGAGGGGCTCTGTGGAATTCACCCTCCGCGCCCCCTCCCCTTGTCCCTCCAGCCCCCCTTCTCCGCACACTTGTGAATGAAGCTACTGTGGGTAAGGTTTGTATCATCAGAGAGGAAACTAGGAAGCAGTGGTTTGGGGGCTGCACGTTAGTAAAAACACACCCCAAGCTGGTTTTATTTCTGTAAGGCTAGTGTCAGACCATTCATTCCCAACACAGCATTAATCATACCTACACTGGATGGGGGATATGTCAGGAAGTTGGAGACCGTAGAACGTTAAAGTTAAATTGGCCTTAAAAAGGTGTTGCACGCACATAATATTCTTATAAAAAGCACCATTTCTATCTCCATTTCTGCACCACAAACGCCAAATCACGTGCAAGCGATAAACGGCGAATGTTTTACATGACTCCAAAAGAACTATACAACGTCTTACTCCGACATACTATGAAATGGGACCCAGTGGGGGTTATTTAATTATTACATAGCGCTTACATATTACGCAGCACTTTACAGAGTATATTTAATCATCCGCATCCGTTCCTGCACCATAGGAGCTTACAGTCTAATGGAACTATTTATTAACAAGCGGAGATAACTGATTTTTATTTTAATTTTATCACTGCTTACTGTAGCGCTAAAAATGCTGCTATCTATGCAATCTGACGGGGCTAAAACAGAACAAGAATTACAGCAGTTCAAAGTTTATTAAATAGGATTCCTACATGGCATGTACGGTAAAGAGCCCTTAGATCAGTTTAGTTCTCTATCGCACGAGCGCACACTAGGGTTAATTATGTTATAAGCCAATTAATCTACCAGTATGTGTTTGTCGTTGAGTACAAATGTATGTGGCGGCACTTATAATGATAATGTCGACGCCAAAATGTCGACAGGGTAAGTGTCGACACATCCATGCTGTCTACATGGTTAAAATGTAGACATTGCGATTGCCCACACTAATAATATTGACAGTCACAATGTCTGCATTAAACAAGCAAGGCCAGCAGGTCCGACAGCTATTCAGCAGCCAATACCGCCGGCACAAAATAGTTATAACCCGCCCTGCCCAAAACACTAATAAAACTACCGCCCTCCCTCCCAACACACCAAAAACTTGTGCTGGCAGCCGACGGACCCAGCGGCAATACAGCCCCAGGACCTGCAAGCCTTCGGCACACAAAGGGTTAAACAAAAACCACCAGGCCCGTGCTGAAAGCACTAGGGCTCTTCCCATAGCCCCAGGCAGTGGGGGTGGGGTAATAAAAGCATACGACGGCCGAATTCCGGGTAGGTCTCCCGGGAGAGTAGGGCAGTCTCTCGCATCTGCCCACTTCCTAGTGAAGTGGGGGAAATTAGAGCCAAAAAGATGCGTGCCCCGCCCCTCGCACGCCCACCTCCCCCAGGCAGCTCCAGGACGACAGTTCTTGAGGTTGGCAAGTATGAATAAAAGTGATTTTATTAATAAAGACACCATTTTGTGTTGGTGAACTATAGGTCCCAGCAAGCCCAGGGTGCCATTAACAGTTTGGGCACACTGGTGTTTGTACCACACCAAAACGTCAACAGGATAAGTGTCGGCATATTCACTGCCGGAAATATGACTACCGCCGTGTTTCTTGACTGTGGCTGGAAACCAAAGCACACAGAGGAAACCCACACAACCGTGGGAAGAACGTGCAAACTCCACACAGACGGTGCCCTGGTCTCAGCGGTGAGGCAGCAGTGCTAACTACTGTGCCATCAAAATGTTGTCACGTGCCCAAATGGGCTGCAACCTACATCCAATTATCAGGCTAACATTAAGAGGCCGAATGTCATTGTTTGTTATGTTTTCCATTAAATTTGTGAACATTTCACTACGTTGTTCAACAAGACCCAGAGGCTGCTCCAAAACAGAACTGAACTGAAATTATAATTGACTTTTTAGCCTCAAAATGACTATATAAGTGACTTGTTTTGGTTTCTAAAAAACAATCATACACATCATGATAACACTATTTGTTATAAAACGCAGCATCGGAATCATGCCTTCTGGCGCCAAGCACGGAAAACGTTAGTAAAGGAACATTATGCAAATATATATATATATATATATATAATTTTGTAGATATTTATTTGGATAAAATATGTTTGCTCCTAGACGCAAGATATTTCTTTGAATATATTATTGACCAGTGTTATTACTAGTAGTAATATTATTGATTGCACCATCAATGGGCCACATAGCTAAATTTGCAGGGGGCGGGGGCGGTTCATCCACTAAGTTGTAGATCTATTACCATTGAGTAAAACGGGTTCTACCATTAATCGGTGGTGTGTCTTTCCCATCCTTGGGCAGCACGGTGGCTCAGTGGTTAGCACTTCTGCCTCACAGCACTGGGGTCATAAGTTCAATTACCAACCATGGCCTTATCTGTGTGGAGTTTGCGTGGGTTTCGTCCGGGTGCTCCGGTTTCCTCCCACACTCCAAAAACATACTAGTAGGTTAATTGGCTGCTATCAAAATTGATCCTACTCTGTGAGTGTGTGTCTATAGTAGGGAATTCAGACTGTAAGCTCCAATGGGGCAGGTACTGATGTGAATGAGTTCTCTGTACAGCGCTGCGGAATTAGTGGCGCTATATAAATAAATGATGATGATGATGATCTTATCAGTGCATCTTTAAAACTGTTTTTCTATTATAGTCTACAGGTGGCACAGTTACTGATGATGTATATGCTAATATCTAGTCATTGACCAAATGTCTCCTATAGACAGTAACAGCAACAGTGACATCTATAGCGTAAAATGCGCTCCTGCCAATTTATGATAAGAATAAGCAGATTTGGTTTTACACAACATGTTTCAAAATCAGATGTTGATTAGATGTTGATGATAACACCCTTTTAAAGCTATGCCGTGCACAGGCATAAAATAGCTGGTAAAGTCCCTTTTCAACAAAGAGCTATCTAATCCCAATTTGAGAAGGGTGTTATTATTAGAGATGCTCAAGTTCGGTTCCCTGAGAACCAAACACACTGGAACTTAGCAGATCCGAGTACCGAGCTGAGCCGGATCGGTACTTTCGTGCACCCTCAGAATTGAAAATGAGGCAAAACGTGATCGTTACGTCGTCGGATCTCGCGAGCTTTGGATTCTATAAGTACCGCCCTCCACGGCAATCCAGCGCCATTTCAGAGAGGGACACAGAAGGGGTAGCACAGTTCTTGGCAGTCTCTAGTGCAGTTGGGCAGCGTCATAGGGAGAATAGAAAGAGGAGGGGTAGCAGTGTTCTTCAAAGTCTACAGTGACATTCAGGAGAGCTCCATTGCTCCATTGATAATTGTCATTGCTGAAATACAAATAATAAGTCTGGCAGGCTTGGTCTTCTAAATCTGCAGTCACATTGTACTGTGTTATATAGGTAACACACAAAGAGGAGAGCTCCATTGCTAATTGTCATTGCTGAAATACAAATAATAGGTCTGGCAGGCTTGGTCTTCTAAATCTGCAGTCTTTGTTTGAAAGTGTATGAAAATAATATTGTGACCTGTGAGGTGGTCAAAATTGACTGTAAACTACTTGAAATTAGTGTTATTGAGGTAAATAATAATGTAGGGGGGGGGAAAAAGCAAAGATATATGATTTTAGCAAAAAAAAAAATGTAAAAAAAATCAAAATAATAAATAAATCGGGATTTTAGAAAAAAAAAATTGGGATCCAAAGCCAAAACACGCAAGGACGATTTTGCCAAAACCAAAACACGAAGTTAATCCAGATGCAGAACGTGGGGTCAGTGTACATCTGTAGTTATTATAAAAAGCAAAGTTTTGATTACACTGGAAATCAGTTTTATTTATTATTCTGGTTTTTTTTGTAAGTTCTAGTTACATTTTATATAGGAAAGAGAAAGGCATTGTGTAGCTGTCTAGACATACAAAATAAGAAGAGATACTGAGGATTGCAGCAAGCAGAAGAAGTAGTACTGTGCAGTTGTGCTCACTTGCAGAACTGGAGCAGGTGCTAGCCAATTGACACGTAGCTACAAGGTCGTGAATATTGGTTGGTGTGTTAAAGACAGGTGCATTTTGTTCATAAATCCTTCGACATGTACCATCCATCAAATAAACATATTTTTCCAATCAACGCAGCGGTTTAATGGAATTTGACCAACGAGGCCAGACATTCTCTATAACTGGCAGAATGCTCTTGTATACTCAGGAGATGTTACCACCAAGACCTGTAAATCACTATATAGATACCAGGGCGCAGGTGATGGCAGTAGAGAAAATCAGTGATCTACAGGTCTGGCGGTCTTTCACCGTGGCGGCCTGATTGCATGATATTCATACAAGAAATTCAGAATTAGCATCTGTGTTCTGAATGTGGCAGATTCATCTCTCTTTAGTCAAGAAGGTAAAATGCCTTGTTACTTCTTTTATCTTATCCCTGCGATATAGTCAACAAGTAACGCGTAAAGAAGAAATGCACTTTCGGACAGCCGTCCGCGATCTAACCTGCCTCTCATGTTGCAAATGGGATGGCAGCTCTCCTGGACCGTCGCCTCCCCCTCTTCTGTCATTCTCAGGGACCGCTAAGCCTACTGTCCCATTCTCTCCTTCTGTCTCTCATTACCTCTCCCTCTAGATTGTAAGCTCTCATGGTCCTCCACCCTATATATGTCCATTCTGTCCTTCTGTTTGTCCCGGTCATCTCCTAGGCTTATTTCTTTTTGCTGTGTGCCATGCAATTTGTCTTGTTAATGGCATCCACCCACCCGTTAGTGTGTCCACGTATGTCACAGCTGCATAACCATGCCTGGCGCTACGGAATCTGTGACGTTATATAAATAAACGACGATGATGATTTAGCATTGCTCCCCGCTGTCACATCCAACACTGGAGCTATTATCTATAATATAAATGTCTAGTGGCGTGTGTTAGTCTGTCTGTCTGTCTGTCTGTCTGTCTGTCTGTCTGTGTGTGGAAAAAATAAAACCAAGCTGCAGCGCCACCTGCTGGGCGGAGTGATACACTGACCTACTACATTCTTAGTGTGTGTGGAAAAAAAAATTCAGAAAGGGCTGAAATTTGGTATAGTAAGATGTTTTTAATTTGTTAATTTAATTTGTTAATTGTTAAAAGTGTTTATAAAGATTTAAAAAATATATATATATATTTCTTGAAGGAGAAGTGACAGTTGGGAGTGGTTGGTGGTTGCCGGGGGTGACAGTGGGGAGTGGTTGGTGGTTGCCGGGGGTGACGGTGGGCAGTGGTTGGTGGTTGCCGGGGGTGACGGTGGGCAGTGGTTGGTGGTTGAGGCCTGGGCTATGGCCCAAATGCATGACAAGAACCTTTTTAACACCTTAAGTAGCTTGATTTGTCTAGAATGCATGAGTATCATGCACGGGTTAACTATATATATATATATATATATATATATATATATATATATATATATATATATTTCTAAAAAAAAAAAGTGTTTATTGTAGTTGTGTCGCACCCGAGCAACTAGGCCTGAAATAAGTTCTAACACTAAATGCAGGAGGAGACACGGGGTGATCGAGAATGACCAGGTCACCTACTGCCTCCTCTTGCATCAATGTATGAGCAATATGGTGTACCTAGTGATCATAAAAACAGAAAGAGAAAAGAACAATGAAATAACAGTATAAGATCACAGGAATACCTCCCTTATACTTTACAAAGTTGAATAATTGATATTTGTTCCGTGTGTGTCTTTACGCCAGAAATTCTCATGCGTAAATTCAGGATGGTCGGAGATGACGCTTATTCCAGTTGGCGCTAATAAGGCAATGTGCTACCAACTGTTTTCTTTTAATGGAAACAAAATCACTGCCCCAAACACAGCTTTGCTCAGTCACTCAGTAATCCTTAGCAATGGCTGCGTTTACTAAGGATTACTAATTGACGGAGCACCGCGTAACTGAAATGACTTGCACGTTGACGGTTATTCTTATTATTATTAATACTCCTGGACAAACAAACTATCAAATGACTTGGCTCCCATGAGCTTGTTTCACATTGAGTGCGGTTCTCAGTTTTTAGCGATCATGGGGACAATTGATGAAGCCCGAAAACCACGCGGAAACGACTTTTTCCACGTGGTTTAGGGATTTTTAAGTAAAGAGTCAATTTAAGAAAAGCCTAACGCAGGAGATATCTACAGGACTGCAGTCCCCATAATACCCTATGGGGACTGCGGTGTGGGCAGTTTTATAAAGCCCCTAGAAGCATGGCTTTTCCGAGCTTGACACGATGGCAAACTATTGGCAAAAACCTATTATCAGGGCACTTATGCTGTTATATGTAATAGGTGTCAGCGGCATTGGGGGTAGATGTTAAACCACAAGAAACTTTTAGACTTAACCAATTTGTTGGTTTTATTTCAGAACCTGTTGTAACAGTTGATATATACATATATACATGCAGCTCAAGTTATATACGTCTTTACAGTTCAACTGTCACTGGAAGAACCTGCTGAGAGCCGAACTTCCTGCCTGGGCATGCTCAGTAGAGCGATGCGGACGGCTGGAGGCTGCCCCACTTCCTGCCTTCACTAGATCACGGTGGACACCACTACCAAGATGGGAGATGGAGCGTAGCGCTCCATATTAACACAAACGCCATCTGAAGATAGCGTTAGCCATTCAATGCTATGAGCAGAGCCTCGCAGGAGAGGGATCTTTGGAACCCTCTCCACCAGCGTTGCTCCTCTCCCCTGCGCTGTTTGACGCAAACGGCAGCCTCTTCGTCCATCGGACTTGTCATTGTCCTTATTTACAGCTGCTTGCGCTCATAGTTTTAAACAGGTGAAGCTATAAGAGTCACTTATCTCTCTGGAGAGCCCTGTTCTGCTCTATTTTTTTCCATTTAACTCAGGCAAGTTATTGTCAGCAGTAACCCCTATATATACACAGCAAGGTGAAAAAAGCCACTCTGCTGGCGAAAACCATTGTCGAAAAGCCATTTGTTGGCGGAAACACCCATCTCTACCAGAAAGAGGGCCCTAAGTTTTTATTCCCTAGTGCCCTGTCTGTCTAAACAAGCACATTTACAGTGAGCAGGACTTACCAATAAGGCAAACTAGGCATATGACTAGGGCAGCTACTTTCGTGGGGCAACATATCAATGACTTATACAATTGGTGTTTATAGGAGTGTTTATACGATAATTTGTTGTGGCTGTGAGTATAAAAATGTAATAAGCATTTTCTTGGCTACATACTCAGTCATTAGCAACGACATATTTACACTTACATATGTTTTTCAGCAACTATTCTGAGACTCATATAAAAGCAATCAGCGTTTGTATTATAATTTCCCAACAACCTAAACACATCTGGTTATACCACTCAGCAGCAGCTGGGAGTAGAGCGGAATAATCCGTCACGTCTTCTAGACTCCGAGATTCCTTTTTCATAACACAATTTTTATGTCACTCACCCTCCCAAACAATGGATGTAAAATGTGATCTGGGGGATTACACACGTGGTTGTACTGGTATTTCGAGCCCCCGTTTTGACTCCTGTTTTATTTGGGCTGACAAAATGACAATAAAGGCTAAATGTCTAAGCAAGGCTAATTGCAAATCACACCCTCGGGGGACAGCCTTTGTCTGCTAGAACAAACGTATTTCAGTTATAACCTTCACCAACGGTATCATGTACTTCAAAGGATTAAACAGACATGTTCTTTCCATTGCCTTATTGAATGACAGCATACTGTAGGAGCAGACGGGAGGTGAAGCAAAGGATTGCGTACGACTGTTCGCTGTAGACAAACCTAATGAATTCCAGATTGAACATGCTGCTGTGAAAGGGATCACTGATCCCTGCGGAAATCTCTCCTCCCCCAGCGCATCATAAATATGACAAAAGTCAACAGGATTGTTTGCTCTGTGACCTTTGGTTGCCAAAAGTGGACCCTAGAGAGAGTTGCACCTAAATACACCAGAAACAAAAATAAGGAAGAGAAGATAGAAGGGACCAGACCGTCCTACTAGACCAGGCTTGGCCAACCTATAGCTCTCCAGGTGTTGTGAAACTACAAGCTCCAGCATGCTTTGCCTGTATATAGCCAGCTGTCAGCTGGCAGGGCATGTTGGGACTTGTAGTTTCACAAACTCCTGGAGAGCTACAGGCTGGCCAGACTTGGTCTAGTGGGACTGTCTTCCCCAAATTAGCCAGCTGGTGCTAGACGATCTATAGGACATATGAAGTAGAGATGTGCACTGACCCCTGTGTTTTGGTTTTGGATCTGGATTAGCTTCGTGTTTTGGTTTGGTTTTTTGCAAAACCGCCCTCGCGTGATTTGGTTTTGGTTTTGGATCCCTATTTCGTACCTCATGTTTCTCGTTTAGGGCTAGCTTAAGACTCCCATTCTTCCTTGTGCCACAAAAGTTCTATTTTTCCCCCCATTAGCGGTCTTTAAATCGCAATGCTTATTTATCCATCATTCACCCCGCCGGTGCGTCCGTTTATTTTATTTGACAACCAAAAAAGAAGTATGTGGTTTATTTTATGGCATAAGCAAACTTCAGATCACATGAGTTACCTGTTTATTATTTTAAAATGATGAAAGCCCCGTTCTAATTACTAATGAATTGATAGGCTGCCTTCACGTGAACTTTGGTCCAACACTCAAAATGGCCACCGCAACTCTGTACAGGAGATAGGGCCACTTTAACCACGGTCACCTGAGAAAGCATGTGGCTATTTTCAGGTTGGCCTCTGTTTTCCAGTGTGACATGTGAAACTATTCAAAGTATTTGTTCTCTATGCCAAGCACGGTATTATTGTATTTCTAGGCAATATCCCTGCTTTGTGTGGCTGACAGATTACTAGAGTTATGCTGAAAAACAGCTCCACAATTTTATTTATGTGCTCTCTTTTTTTTCAGATTTGCTCATAGGAATGTCGGTTTTTTTCTGTTTCCAGATTTGTTGAAGACCACAGGAGACTTTAATATTTGTTCTGAAGCCACTCTTTTACATAGAGCAGTCTGCGGACACCATTAATGTCGCGGCATAGGGCACTAGGGTGCGAATAGCCTCACACCCCGTCAGTCTCCTTATTTCATGAGGTGCTTTGAGAAACCTGCCGTCTGCTCATGGAGAATTGCACCCAGTAGAATGCAAGAAGTAGTGACATAGGCAAACCGAGGGGGGGTTTCCTAGTGCCTGGAAACCCCCCTCAAAGCCTGGGCATTGTATAATTGAGGTGACTGAACCCTGCCCTCGCTTCACACAGTTCTGCTTGAAAAGGGAGAGCTGCGTGCACTTAGTAGTAGGGCACACAGCATTGCCCATGTATATTATGGGGATAGGAAGAGTTGGAGAGCAGCCAAGCACTGTCTACAATTATAGCCACGCCCCCATACATGCTTGTCAGGCCCACTGGCTGTGTGGTGTGGAAACCGCCTCTGCAAATCCTGCATTTGTCCCTGAGTGAGGTGGTAACAGAGGGCAGTGCTCACTGTCATCTAATCCTATGATATAGCAGGTACACATAGCTGAAAGTATAGTAGCATTCACCTTAGAGCAATAAAGGTCAATGAGCCAAATCCTAACATAGAATACACAGAGTTATGAATGTCAGTGGTCATGAAATGTTCGGAAAGATGTTGTAATCAATCACAGTTACATCCCAAACGAAAGAAGTAAAAGTCAGGACAACATAAGCCCCGCTTTCTTTCTGCCCAAACCATGCACCTGTCCTCTCAGCAACGCCTTATCTGCCCAAACCTTACCCCCATTGTATCCCAACAATTCAGTGAAGCCCTACTCTTTTGAGGACTGAAAATGGTAACATCCATTCAGAAAACGGTATTATTGGAAGGTATGGCAATAGGCAAATGTTCAGATAACTCCAAATGTCTGCTGAAGGCATGACATCGTGACTGAGGCTGAAGGGCAGATACTATATAGAAATATGGCAGTACCCATACCTCCTAATGGCCCTGATGCTTGAACCTGAGAGTGGGCGGGGCTTTGCGAGGATGTGGAATGGGTTGGCCGGATCAGAACATTGAACAGATCCAGGTGTAAGTAGATCATGGGAGGCGTTTATGTTGTCCCAATTATGCTTCTTAAAAGGTCGGGAGATATGAGTATCCAATGAGTAACTTCGAAAAAAAAAAAGAGCTGTTCTTTCGGGCTGTACACAGAATTTCATGGAAATATATAATATTTTAGCAGCCCAGAAGAGAACAATACCACTGCCTACTCGGTTCACAAATCAAAGTTACAAAGAAGAAAAAAAAAATTGCCAGTTTTAAGTCAGGGGTCCTTGACATTATCAAGTTTGCCCACATGCACCCACCATGAAAGTCATTTTCACTGGACTTCCTGAAATATCAGTCAAAGAAGGAAGCCTAATCACAGGGCCTGATCAACCATTAGGCTGATCAGGCTAATGCACAGTTGCCTACTCTCCCGGAATGTCCGGGAGACTCCCGAATTTTTTGGAGTTCTCCCGGACTCCCGAGAGAGCAGGCAAAAATCCTGGAACCAGTTGTCGCCACTGTTGAAGATGGTGATGGGGGGGGCTAAACGCGGCATCATGGCCCCGCCCCCTGCTGTGATTGGCTAATATTGACATGAGCGGAGCCTAACGGCACACCACACGTGGCCACGCCCCCTTGATGGACCCCCCTCCCGGACAGCTGACACTAAAAGTAGGCAAGTATGGGCTAATGGGTGCTGGGTCCCTAGGGGGCGCAGAGCAGACACAATTATCAAGCTTTAAAAAAAATAATTACATTTTAGGTAGTAAAATGCCCGGCGCTGCCTCCTCCGTGATCGACTGCCCCAGGTCTTAAAGGGGGCGTTCCCAGTTGTCATTGTATTCAATTACACTGATGCAGGCAGCTAACAGCAAATCCGATGCTGTTAGCTGCCCTGTCAGTGCAGCTGCAGTGCTAAGCTGAGTGTGGTCATGTGAGAGAATTTCAAGGTAAGTTCTATTTGTTAACTATCAGGGGGGAGGAGGAGGCAGATAACTGTGGGGGTAGGGGGGGTGATTAACTGGAAACTGCTTGATGCTTTAATTAATTGGCCTGGGAGGGTTAATGAAGTGACAGGGAGGGGTGGTTAATGATTTGACTGGGGGGTTAATGAAGTGGCAGAGGGGGGTTAATGAAGTGACTGGGGGTTAGTGGATGGTTGATGAAATGGATGGTGGGGGTCATAAACATTCTGGTGGGGGTTGATAAAAATAGCTGGGGGGATGTAGTGGCTGGCAGGGGGAGCTGATGAAATATCTTGCGGGGGGTCATGATCTCTGTATTGTGTGGCGGTGACTAGAATGCTACATACTAGACAGTCAGGGCTGGTAGATGTTAGTATATGATTGTAAATAATTTATTGTCTATATCTGTACTAAGGGGTTGTTTTATATGGTCATAATGGAATAATGTGTTTGAATCATTCAGGGTTTGTTAAAATGTTGCACTATAATACAATTTTTATACATTTTAAATACAGGACTCCAAGGTTCCAAAACCCAGCCAACTGATAACGCTCAAAGAACAAGCAAGAGAGAACATCAGGTAGTCTACACTGCAAGATCAGGTATGAGATGAAGTACAGAATGAAGTATGAAGTATTAATATATTACAATTTTGTATATATATATATATATATATATATATATATATATATATCTTTTTACACATACTGTGGTTAGGGGGGGGAGGGGGCAGTAGCTGGTGTAGTAGCCTAGGGCGGCTGTGACCCTTAATCAGGCCCTGCCTAATGAGGAAACTATCCTTACAGTTCTTCAACATAGGAAATTATGCACAGAGGTTATCTAAGGGTCATAGTGACAATCTCCCATACTGTATATATCTGTCCAGAAAAGTTTAAAGAACTTCAATGGATATTGGTGCCAGAAGTAGGATGTTCCACAATATAAACTTCCACTTACATTAAAGTACTCGGCAAAGAGCAGGAAGGATTTAGGAAGCAGGTTTTATAGAAATAGTTAAACTGAGAAATCAAAAGCTAATGACGGAAGGTGATAGGATATATGCAGTTTTCTCAGACGTGCCTCTTTTCAACCCAAATCCCCCTGTGCCGCCTTCCTTCCGATGTGACGCTCTAGTGGTGTGATTTATAGATCTATACGGATAAGCTCCTCCATTGGCTCCTAACAATAAGATGGCATTGACCCTGTATATATATTTATTTCAAATCTCCTTATTTTTGAAATTTGACGTTTAACAGTAAACAGATAAACATGGCATTACAATGTTAAGTGAAGCCATTTTAGCTGAGGGCACTTAAAATGCATGGATTATGTTTTTCAGGCCCTTACCCATTAGGGGTTAAAGTTGTTTCATTCCCAGCCAATAGAATCCATGGGGAGTGGTTTCAGTCACCTCATTAGAAACTCCCATGGGCTTCTAGATCTTTTTTTCCCGCGATTTCACGGATGCCACCCTCCCGCCCAGCTAGTTATTGTTTGATTCTAACAATCTTTTTACAGAGGAGGCGCAGTTGGTGGGAGAGCAGTGCAGTCAACGACTAGTCACGACGGTGGTTAGGATATTTGGCCGCACGTCACTGCCCCTTTCAAGTAACATTACTCTTGATCCTTCTGAGTGGAGGATCCCTTGGCGTGCTTTGCGTGGCCGTCAATGTTGAGTCCAGAAGGGAGCAGTCACACTGACGCCTGTTTAACACCGGCCAATGGTAAGGGAGTATTCCTTGGTTAGTTTGAATGCCATTTGGGCATTGCAGTATTTGGTTAGATGATTAGTTGTTTAGTTGACTGCAGTTTGCTCTCGCCACCACCAGGTGACTTTCATTTAATTGGTTTATGATTAATAAAAACTGCGACCTTTTGCCAAAGTAGCTATATGTGTCTGTGTCTTTATTTCATTAGTTTAAGTAACACTTTTAAAGTACATAGGTTGGTAAGGTGCGTGAAGGAAGGGACATTAGCCATATGCGTTTTATAGGCACATTGGCATGGTGCGGAAGACATGTTCGAAACAGAACGGCACAACTTATCATCATCATCATCATCATTTATTTATATAGCGCCACTAACTCCGCAGCGCTGTACAGATAACTCATTCACATCAGTCCCTGCCCCACTGGAGCTTACAATCTAAATTCCCTAATATAGACACACGCTCAGACACAGACAGACAGAGAGGGAGACAGACAGAGACTAGGGTCAATTTTTGATAGCAGCCAATTAACCTACTAGTATGTTTTTGGAGTGTGGGAGGAAACCGGAGCACCCGGAGGAAACCCACGCAAACACAGGGAGAACATACAAACTCCACACAGATAAGGCCATGGTCGGGAATCGAACTCATGACCTCAGTGCTGTGAGGCAGAAGTGCTAACCACTAGGCCACTGTGCTGCCCACTAGGCCACTGTGCTGCCCAACCAACTTATCAGATATATCACAGGAGGTGGTGTACCGGTTTAGTTCAAAGGTCCGAAAAAGGAGAGAGTCCGTGTGAGGTGTGTGCCTTGCATCTAACCTGCCATGGGGTAAGGGTATGGGGGGGGGGGGGGGGAACCCTGTATATTTTTAAATGTGCTATTGCTTTGTGATCAAAACCATATTTAAAACTGTGTAGTGACAAATCATATGCCTTGTCTGCCAAGATGCATGTGCATAGATTATAACTAATAACAGATCTTGGGTTTCCCTCCTTAACAATTTCAAATGTCGGGGACTATGTACATCTGAAGGAATTTTTTTGGCATGGGCTCTATGGGAAATACTTTGCACACTTTTGGGAATACCAATTTAGCTACACGATTGAATCTAAATGTAAACTGATGTGAGTGAGTTCTCTGTACAGCGCTGCGGAATTTGTGGCGCTTACAAATAAATGATGATGGATCAAACCCAGCAAATATGGCCTGTGATATAATTCCCGTTTTAAATACGGCCATCAAAATCACTGAAAAACACGCGCTTTGATAAATCCGCAGATTAATACTTTTACCCCTAAGGGCCTGATTCATTAGGGCACGCCAAATGAACGTATTGTGCCTTTTTTTTCAAAACGCACACAAGTCGGGCATCCACACGTATGTATTCAGCTAGAAGCGGATCTGACAAAACGTTACTTGGTGAAAAAGGATCTAGGTACGTTCTGCATATACGGCACTTGCAGGATACATACAATACATATGTGGGATATAAAGTCACAACAGAACGCACAGGGGAAAAAAAAGTATTCAATTATTGTCAATTATTTAATAAAAAAAATAAAAACTTAAAAAAAGTTGATATTTTTTCAACATAAAATACATTTAACAGGATATTATTAATGTCTACTGTACATAAAATGCATATTGACAGTTGCTAGTGATTGCAAACACATGTTCTAGCATGGGTACACTGCTGTCATTGCTATAACTCAGCACTTACACCGGCCCTGTAGCTGGTACTAGTGATACGACTGAAAAACACCTACCTTAGAGATGCACAAAGCTTGAATCGGACGCTGCTGAGTGCGCTCAACCTTGGCACACCCTTACTGTACTTTGACTACATGCATACGCCCCTTGCAATGCCCGTTCCACCATGAAGTTGTAGCCTGTTGGAAGTGTCCTATGTGCTCAAAGATAAATTGGATGTTCTCGAATTCACTGGTGTGAGATCTCATCTAGCTTGGCCAATATGCGTGTAGTCAAATTGGACGCTTACCCAATCAGCATCGGTCATCCACCACGTTCAAGGTGGCTCTACCAATTGGACAGCTCTAGCTTCATGGTAGCCAGCTATTGGCTAGTCAAACCATCACTATCTTAGTACAATGTGATGTTGAATACTTTCGTGTCAAAAAAGACAAAAGTAATATAGGAGTGATACCTTTATTGACTAACCAAAATAAATTGTTATGTTTGCTAGCGTTTAGAGCACAGAGGCCCCTTCATCAGGCAAGTTTACAAATGAATGACTGAGAAAAGGACACAACATTTAAGAGATGTTAAGAGATGACACGGAAGTATTCAACATCACATAGATTTTCTGGCTGACATGGTACAGCAATAAAAAAAAAAAAAAGATTTATTTTGCTACACATATCTTAGTACAACATATGTACTAAATAATCAGGCAAATAAAAGAGAAATTAATTAATCATTGATGCCACCAAGTTCCGTAGTAGACGTAAGTTGTGTGCGGTTCTTATGCACAAAAAAACGGCAATTATGGCAGTGAAAAAATTAAGATAAATACCAAAACATACCAAATAATAACAATAATAATAATAATATTAATAATAATATCTCCAGGGGCAAACGCAGGATTTGTAGAGGGGGGGGGGGTTCCACACCACTCCGCCAGTGGGCGTGACCAGCATGCATGGGGGCGTGGCTATAATTTTAGACAGTGCTTGGCTGCTCTCCAACTCTTCCTATTCCCATAATATACATGGGCAATGCTGCCTGCACTACTGTTAGGTGCACACAGCTCTCCCTTTTCAAGCAGAGCCGTGTGAAGCGGGGGCAGGGTCCAGCCACCTCAATTATACAGTGTGCTAGGCTTGGAGGGGGGTTTCCAGGGAATAGAAGCCCCCCCCCCCTCGGTTTGCCTATGATCTCTAACAATGTAACAATGTTAGAATACCTTCTTACACATTTCCGTATCCTAACTACGTCACATGAGAGACCCTCTCACACATAGGTGTACACTTGTTTCATTCAGCAAGAAAGGTTCTGCCAAATATAGAAAATAATGAACGTTTCAGACAAATAAAGTGTATTAATGTGTTACATAAGTTGCATCAATAAATATATTATACCATAGTGAATTCATTTTGGAAAATATCTGTTATCTGGCTTTGATTGTTGAAGTGCCCTAAGTATAACCGTCTCAGACATGACTTTCTCTGGCATTGTGACCCAGGCACGTCCAGGTTCAATGGCCCGAAACAGCTTGGACGTTATCTAAGAACAGTGCTCAGCGTTCCCCCACTGGAGTGGGCGGGGTTATGTAAATAATCACTGCTGGGATAGTCATACTTAGAGCTGTGATAGAGACTAGGGGATAGAATTAATAGCCAAGGCAATTACATGAGACAATAATGTTCTCACCGCAGATGCATTTAATATTTTCTTTGCAAACACCCCTTCTTGCCATGCCACCTCTCTGCATGCCGACTCCTCTACTTACAAAAATCCTTCCATTCCTATTTCCTACTATTATTGCACAGATGAGGTCAGAAGCACAATCGCCTTCACTTACAAGAGGGAATGAAGGGTATATATATTTTTTTAAAATGTGTTTTGTTTTTTTATGCCTGTGTTTTGTGCATCGACTGTCTGGTTTGCGCAGAGTTGCGTAGAGTAACAGCCAATCTCGGCGGGACAGTCCCAATTTAAGAAGAACTTGAGTGGAGATGTTGCCTATAGCAACCAATCAGATTGTAGCTTTCATTTATTTAGTACAGTCTATAGAATGACAGCTAGAATCTGATTGGTTGCTATAGGCAACATCTCCATTTTTGCAAACCCGCAGTTTAGTAAATATACCCCTTGGTCTTGGGAAGTATGGTTAATGTAATACTAGTTACTGGTGCATATGCATAATTATATATATATATATATATATATATATATATATATATATATATATATATATGTACACACAAGTTAACCCGTGCATGATACTCATGCATTCTAGTCAAATCAAGCTACTTAAGGTGTTAAAAAGGTTCTTGTCATGCATTTGGGCCATAGCCCAGGCCTCCTCAGGGGAAGAGCGTTACTTCCCGACGTAAGCGCCCTTTTTTAACGTGGTTTTGTCCACATGTCACCACCTCATCATTCTTCTCCATCACCTCATCCTTCATTTTCATCGCCACATCTATCCAGATGTCTATCCAGACACAGGGATCTCTCTCAGCGGTCCTGAGTATCACACTCCTCTCGCTCTGTCACCTCCGGCAACCACCAACCACTCCCCACTGTCACCCCCGGCAACCACCAACCACTCCCCACTGTCACCCCCGGCAACCACCAACCACTCCCCACTGTCACCCCCGGCAACCACCAACCACTCCCAACTGTCACTTCTCCTTCAAGAAATATATATATATTTTTTTTAAATCTTTATAAACACTTTTAACAATTAACAAATTAAATTAACAAATTAAAAACATCTTAGTATACCAAATTTCAGCCCTTTCTGAATTTTTTTTCCCACACACACTAAGAATTTAGTAGGTCAGTGTATAACTCCGCCCAGCAGGTGGCGCTGCAGCTTGGTTTTATTTTTTCCACACACACACACAGACAGACTAACACACGCCACTAAGCATTTATATTATAGATTTTATATATATATATATATATATATATATATATATATATATATATATATATATCTATATCTATATATATATCTAACTATTATGAGAGAGGCCATTTAGACAAAGGAGTTTAAAATCGTGTGTTGTGAAGCTGATAATGTTGCTTACCACTGGGGGTTAAGTCTGTGATGGAATCAGCCAATAGGGAGGAGGTGGGAGTGTCGTGGAAAGAATATATCAAGCAGTGGGAGAAAGAGAGAGCTTCCTGTTTCCTGGATCCGGAGACCCACCCACACGCCCTGGTTTTCAAGTTATATTTGCTATATTTCCTTGTACGAGGAGCGAGGTTTTTAATGGCAGGAGAGCATGGCAGTCATATGGTTGTTAAACATACGGTACTTAAGTGTTGGCGATGTAGCCTTGGGTCCCTCGACGTTATTAGACTCGTTGATACTCTAGTAAGGAGTATCAGGTTTTGCCTAGAAAGGGCTTGTTTGAGTTCAGAGGGTATTGAGTTAATCTATAGTGTATAGTACCAGACAATAGATAAGGTTTTAACCTGGGTTAGTGGAAAGGAGGCGATCTTCCACCGTATTGGTTTATGTTGGTTTTAGCTGGCTGCCCTGCTCTTCGCCACCTTTATAAAGAAAAAGGTCCAAATTGTTGTTAGCATTTTGATAGTTTTGATAGATAAAATATAATAAAAACTAAATAAAATAAAATAAAAATAAATAAATAATTAAAAAAAAATAAACTGACCTTTTTACTCCAAACTTAAGTCGGTGTCCGTGTCTTTAGTTTATGGTTTGTAAATGTGGGGAGTTGTTAACGAAGAGGGGAGTGCATGAGAGGGGTAATCAACACTATGCATTTTATTGCAAACATAATAGCTAACTGGTGTAAGGCATTGTACGTGAAGTAAAAAAAAATTGACAGGTTTTTCCGATGAATTTAATTAATTGCTTTGTGCATTTTCTGCAACTTTTAGTAATATTCTGCATCATTTTTTTCTACTTCTCCTTAAGCCTGCTTATTGCCATGTACAGTGCCCACTCTTAATGTGTCTCACCCGTGCTAGAATACCATATTTGGCGTTTAAAGTTGGCGTTATAAAAAAGAGCCCTGCATGCACTATATATCATAAGACAAAGTTGTTGATCTCCGTTGCCCGGGGATATCACACAATGCTGCTCCGTGAGCAATCGAGTACGCTTAGCAGAACTGTGTTGTATCACTGTGCATTATAGTTCATATTAAAACTATAGTCTATTATAATTTATTAGAGGTGTAGCAGGAGTGTGTAGAGAAGCCAGATTCCACAAACTTTGTTAAAGGGTTTTAGTATAATATCTTACAGCCGTGATCTTGAAGCAGTACAGAGCAGTCAGTGAATAGAGCTGGACAGCGATTATTATATAAGCGTGGATGATATCAGCAGTTTTCACCTGGGGGCCACAGGCGTGAGGCAGGGGGGGCCAACCTGCAGATGCAGCATGTCTGCCAATCAGAGTTGGAGCTTTAGTGATTGGATGGAAAGTATGGAGGAAGAATGGTGTCTGGGATATGGATGGAGGTAGACAGTAAAATGTTTGTAAAAAATATCTATGCAAAACTTTGTTTTGTGGTTATATCATACTTGCCAAATTCTTTTCCTTCCTCCTGGGAGATCCGAAGAGGAGTTGGAGTTCAAGTATGGAGGAAGGCGGAGCATCACAGATATTGTCATTTGGCACCGACCCCCGCTTGATTCTGGTAGGAGCACCCTCATATACCTATGTTTTTTTATTTTATGTTTTACATTTGAGCTTGTATTTCAAACATTGAATCGGATGAGGTTTTTATTATTAAAATTGGAAGTCATAACAATATTAGGCTAGTCCTGTCCATTTTCTCTGCTGTATCGTTTGACTTGGAGGAATGAGGATTTAAGACACTTTTGAATGCCCATGACCTATATCCATCTGGTAGCAATCCAATTTAATAACAGCACTAAGGTGTAGGCTATGATTGGTGGGATTCCCTTCGAAAATAAGCAAAGAGAGGTATTGATACCGTATTCACTTAATGGGAATTTGGTACAGGCAGTGGCGGGCTGGCCCGGGGGGCAGGGGGGCATCGGCCCCCTGGGCCGCTCGGTCAGGCCGCTATTAGGGCCGGGGGGTAGGCCGACCGGCCGCCCCCCGGCTGCAAAATACAATTCTTTCCCCCGCGGCCGCATCTGATGACATCAGATGCGGCAGCGTCAGCGCACAGGCGGCCGCATCACATGACAGGGGATGCGGCCGCGTCATCAATGACGCGGCCGCATCCCTTTTCATGAGATGCGGCCGCCTGTGTGCCCCCCGGCCACGCCTCTCCCAGCCCGCGTCTGGGTACAGGCATAGTACAAAGAGGGCTTTGGATTTGTGGATAACCAATACTGATTGATTTTCATATTTTATATGTGTGTTTAAACATACTACACTATATATTGTCATTTTTTATTTTTTGTTATATATGATGTGGTGTACCGACATCCTGGACAAGGAGAATACGAGATCTCCCTTCACCATCCTTCATTTTACAATATAAGTATAATAATATAATCACAATAAGTATAATAAGTATTATTATTTTGTCTATTTCTAGCTCAGCCTTGGACATAATTCTTTCATAGGACGATAGCCAGCTCTCCCGGGAGCCCTATCCGGAATTTGGGAGTCACCAGGAAATTCCTGAAGAGTGGGCAAGTATGGATTCCACATGCGTATTTACATACAGTACATAGTACATAACCAGCATATTTTAGTACTATATGATGTTGGAAAAAGATTGTTCTTAGATTATTTTTTTTAAAGCATATATAGGGAACCCTCAGAGTGAGAAAGGTTGATACCCCTGGCTGATACTGTATTAAATATGCAGCACTGGGGTCATGAGTTTGATTCCTGACCATGGCCTTATCTGTGTGGAGTTTGTATGTTCTCCCCGTGTTTGCGTGGGTTTCCTCCGGGGGCTCCGGTTTCCTCCCACACTCCAAAAACATACTGGTAGGTTAATTGGCTGCTATCAAAATTGACCCTGGTCTCTCTCTGTCTGTCTGTGAGTGTCTATATTAGGTGATTTAGACCGTAAGCTCCAATGGGGCAGGGACTGATGTGAAGGAGTTCTCTGTACAGCGCTGCGGAATTAGTGGCGCTATATAAATAAATGATGATGATGATGAACTCTGGTAAAAGGAGTGGGAAAGTCAGTGGATAACTCCTTTAAATGACCAGTAAAATATATTGATTTGTCATTCTCCATAAAGAACTTTATACTTAATTGATGTGAGTGGTAGCTGCTACACTGCTTTCTTGGCCAAAGAGAAATTACATGTCATGAATAGGCTGCAATGGAAGAGTGCCCCCTAGTGGATAGATTATTACTCAAAATGAAAAAACACTTATGTTGAGTTCCCAACTCTGGAATAACTTTTGATCAAAGTATCCCTCAGGCAAAGTATTACCATTGCTTTACTTGCCAAGATCATTTAAAGCAATGATGGGCAACCCAATATACTTAAAGGGCTGCGGTAACTCCTCCTCCTCCTCTGATTGGCTGTGCCGTGTGACCTCTGAACTCACGGAAAAGCAGGTCATCCTCCCAGTGTGAAGTGGGCAGGATGGCTCCCTCCTTGACATGAGTTGTGTGAATCGTGTCATTTTTCCCCAACCCCCTCCTCCCCGCACCATGGAAAATGACGCCTTTGCATCATTGCACAATGGGGGCGGTCGGCTAACAGGGGGGCCAGTTTGCTAACGGGGGGGGGGGGGCCTCACGGGGGAATGGGCGCCCTCTTAGCCCAGGGGCCTCCATTCCGTTAATCCGGCCCTGCTTGTAGTGGCATTATATTGATTTTTTAGGGGTTGAGTTACTAAACTGTGGGTTTGAAAAAGTGGAGATGTTGCCTATAGCAACAATCAGATTCTAGCTGTCATTTTGTAGAATGTACTAAATAAACAATAACTAGAATCTGATTGGTTGCTATAGGCAACATCTCCACTTTTTTTAAACCCGCAGTTTAGTAAATATACCCCCTAGACACATTGAGCCAGATTCATCAAGTTACTTGTTTTTCTGCCATATATCTTGCCCCAGCTACAGGGCTAGTTTAAGTCCTGATCAGTAGTGATGACAGCCTCATATGCATGCTAGGACATGTGTTACTGTAACAATGTATTTTATGCTCAGTAGACATTAATAAATGTAGCAAATGTATTTCCTGGGGCGGGGGGAACTAACGAAAAACAATTTATTTTCTCTTTTACTGTTTTAGCATTAATACCTTTATTATTATCAGGTAACAATAATGCAATTTTATTTTCCTTTGCATTCTTTTGTGAATTTATATTCCATATAGGTATTGAACATATCCTGCAGCGTCCGGTGTAGTTGAGCACAGCAGACCTGCCCCCGATTTCAAAAACGCACGTATCTAGAGATCCGTACCTTGCTGAATTCTGGAGTACACAAAGCATACATGCCAACTCTCCCAGAATGTCCGGGAAACTCCCGAATTCCTGGTAGGTCTCCCGGAATCCTGGGAGAGCTGGCGATTCTCCCGCATCTGCCCTCGTCACTAAATTAGAGCCGGCATGTATGAGCGGAGGGGGCGGGGCGTCACGATTTGCATCATTTTGGCCCCACCCCCAGTGATGTAATACTTGTTTGGGGTCTTTTTACAGTGGTAAAAAGACTCCAACCTTTGAGATAATATTTGCCCCCCAGTCCCTGGTCCATACACATTTACATTCATACGTACATCCGTGCTGCGGCTTTTGGGGCGTTGTTTCTTAATTTCAGGGCGTCCAACTTGGTCGAGTGGCTATTAATACTCCCGGTCAATTTAGTCTTCAGTTACTCTGCGTCAAATTTCTTTTTGGACTATAAATTTGGAAAATTTTCACATGTAATACAAGAATATTTATGGAAAATTAATAAATCCTCCAATTCTCTCATAAATGTCCAATGTCAATTCGTTCGTCTCTGCCTGGTGGTTGGGGGGTCAAATAAGGGTGAAGTCCAATCGGAACAAAAATTATATTATTATCCTTAATTTATATAGCGCCAACTTATTATACAGTATTTTACAGAAAATGTTTAATCAATCACAGCAGTCTTTGCCCAAGGGGAGCTTACAGTTTAAATTCGACCACACAAATACACACAGACTAGTATTAACCTACCAGTATGTTGTTTTTTATTTGGACTCTACTCCACACAGTACCCTGGTCAAAATAGAAGCCATAGGCCCAGTATTGTTAGGCAGCATTACTAACCACGGTGCCAACTCTGCGTGGAATAAAAATTAAAGGCGGATTCCGCACGGAACACATCGAATTCTCTGGCGAAACCGTCAGAATGAGGACAAAATAATCCGCTGAACAAGTGGAGGTGTTTCTCATAGCAACCAATCAGATTCCAGCTCTCATTTTCCAGAACCATGCTAGATAAACAATAGTTAGAATCTGATTGGTTGCTATGGACAACACCTCCATTTTTCCTTTTTAGCTTTGCTAAATCTACCCCAGTGAGTGCCACTTGTGGCGCACAGTGACCTAATGAGCTTCCTACAGACATAAGGTAGCAGCGGCTGGGGGCTAGGGGGGCATTTGCCCCCCAGCCCAGTCCCATAGTGGGCTAACTACATTTTTGTTTACTTAAAAATGTTCCTAATAGGCTGCTGAGCAACGTCTTGGCCCCCCCCAGGCTAAAATATGCCCTGTAAGGTAGTCAGGATACGTGCAGACAGCTGGATTGATAACATCACAGTACATAAACAATTACTTCCCACTTACAGTAATAAGAAGATGAACGCTCTGGTCTGCCGAGCTGCCCTGCTCCTGCATCTGTGCGGGCGGAGGAGAGAGAAGATATGTAATTATGTCATTACATTTCCTAAACAATCCCAGGTCAGAGGTTTTGCCTCAGGCATGATGTTTTTACACGGAATTTGGCTGGAGGCTAACCACAAACGATACTGAGGTTTAACTGTTGCTACTTATTACCCTGAATGAAAAAAATATGTTTCTGGTGTATAAATGAGGCAATGGGAAATATGTTTCATGGGAATCTGCTATGTAGACCTCCCATGAATGTTACGCTGACAAAATATTATTGCTAAAACCATAGACCTTTTAAGAAGGATATTTTTGTTTAAGAAAAACTAAATCTAACCAATCATTTTGCCCACAGTTACTATGAGGAGCTCTGCTAAACAATATCATTTGGAGGAAGAAACGAGAGATACAGTGGAATTGTATAACGTGTTTTAGTAGAGTTTAAGCATATAAATTTGGTAATTATCTAACAATATGTCAGTAAAAATGCTGCCTGTCAGTAAAGTTGTCAGTCAAAGATATTTTTTGAGGGTTGACATCCCTGCATTGTGGATATGCTTGCCCAGCGATTCCAAACCAATTAAACAATTAATTAATTAAACAGTAACTTGACCTGTTGTCTTTCTTGCACTGACTACTGAGCAGTATGTTTAAAAAAATAACAGATATACAGGGGTACAATTGATCAAACCTTCGAAAGAAGGAAAAGTGGAGATGTTGCCCATAGCAACCAATCAGATCCTAGCCATCATTAACCTAATACATTCTAGAAAATAGCTAGAATCTGATTGGTTGCTATGGGCAACACCTCCACAGTCTCATGACTCCGTCCCTTTAATACCTCAGCAGAGGTTTGCTGAAAAGCAAAATGGCTGCCCCCTAAAGTTTTTTTTTATCTAGGAGAAAATTTCTATAAAGAAGAGAACTGGCAGCTATAACTATAGTAAAGACAATTAAAAAAAAAGTGAATTTTGACATGTATTAAACATGTCTTGTACCAATCGCACCCTAAAAATGAAGCCTTCACCCCACTGCCGGGTCAGCTTACTTGGGCCGTGAGGAATGAATCAGCTGCATTGTCATTGACAGTAACCACGTATTTACAGCTGGATGTCACAATAACACTTCTTTGGCAACGTATCGCAGGCTGATAGCGTTGAGCTTACTCATGAGGTTGAAAACGTTCCTTATTCTGGGGTCTCACCGATTCCTCCAGCGCAGTTTCCTCTTTCCTGGAATCAGGATGCTGCTGCTGGCCGCTACGGTGCTAATATTAACCTCACAGACACATGTTCATCAGCCCCGCTCAGCACGTTCTGTTTGTTTCCGAGGCCCCTTCCTGCTTTGTATGATAACCTTGAGATGGGACCATGGAATCCATCTGGGTCATCACTTTCGCTGGTGGGAGAAGAATGACCTTGTATCCTACTCTGCGCTGTGTCTGGTGCTTCCATGCTCTACTCCTAGGAAATGCTGCTGACTCTTCATGTGCAGCAAAACAAATAATCAACTATCGAGTAATGTAACAAGGGGCATGTCCTAGATACCACTGCAAGAAAGATCTATATTGATAACAGACACCCATCATCTATATTGATAACAGAAAAAACGGGCGCTTCTTTAAATGAATGAAATGTGTACAAGTGTATAAAATCATTTGAAATGGCAGCCAAGGACAAATAGGACCAATGTGCAAGTGCAAATAAAAGAAAAATGTTGTCCGGCGCTCAGAAACAAACAGAATTTAAAAATCACTGTGTCAGCATCTATAATATAAATGTCTAGTGGCGTGTGTTAGTCTGTCTGTCTGTGTGTGTGTGTGTGGAAAAAATAAAACCAAGCTGCAGCGCCACCTGCTGGGCGGAGTTATACACTGACCTACTAAATTCTTAGTGTGTGTGTGGAAAAAAAATTCAGAAAGGCCTGAAATTTGGTATACTAAGATGTTTTTAATTTGTTAATTTAATTTGTTAATTGCTAAAAGTGTTTATAAACACTGTGTCTGGTGCTTCCATGCTCTACTCCTAGGAAATGCTGCTGACTCTTCATGTGCAGCAAAACAAATAATCAACTATCGAGTAATGTAACAAGGGGCATGTCCTAGATACCACTGCAAGAAAGATCTATATTGATAACAGACACCCATCATCTATATTGATAACAGAAAAAACGGGCGCTTCTTTAAATGAATGAAATGTGTACAAGTGTATAAAATAATCAACTATCGAGTAATGTAACAAGGGGCATGTCCTAGATACCACTGCAAGAAAGATCTATATTGATAACAGACACCCATCATCTATATTGATAACAGAAAAAACGGGCGCTTCTTTAAATGAATGAAATGTGTACAAGTGTATAAAATCATTTGAAATGGCAGCCAAGGACAAATAGGACCAATGTGCAAGTGCAAATAAAAGAAAAATGTTGTCCGGCGCTCAGAAACAAACAGAATTTAAAAATCACTGTGTCAGCATCTATAATATAAATATCTAGTGGCATGTGTTAGTCTGTCTGTCTGTGTGTGTGTGTGTGTGTGGAAAAAATAAAACCAAGCTGCAGCGCCACCTGCTGGGCGGAGTTATACACTGACCTACTAAATTCTTAGTGTGTGTGTGGAAAAAAAAAATCAGAAAGGGCTGAAATTTGGTATACTAAGATGTTTTTAATTTGTTAATTTAATTTGTTAATTGCTAAAAGTGTTTATAAAGATTTTAAAAAAATATATATATATTTCTTGAAGGAGAAGTGACAGTTGGGAGTGGTTGGTGGTTGCCAGGGGTGACAGTGGGGAGTGGTTGGTGGTTGCCGGGGGTGACAGTGGGGAGTGGTTGGTGGTTGCCGGGGGTGACAGTGGGGAGTGGTTGGTGGTTGCCGGGGGTGACAGTGGGGAGTGGTTGGTGGTTGCCGGGGGTGACAGTGGGGAGTGGTTGGTGGTTGAGGCCTGGGCTATGGCCCAAATGCATGACAAGAACCTTTTTAACACCTTAAGTAGCTTGATTTGACTAGAATGCATGAGTATCATGCACGGGTTAACTTGTGTATATATATATATATATCTATCCGCATACCGCAGTGATAGAAAAGTGATGCTTACTGGAATCCTGGACTAGCAATTAAAAAAATTAATGAAAAGTAAGTCATACAGGGCCTGAGTCATTACTGTACTCATACTGAGCGCATTGTGCATTTGTTCTCAGTGGCACGTAAATGGGATCAGCAAGGAGCAGACTTAGAGATACGTGTGGTGATGACTATGGGTGTAGGGTCACTCTGCTGTACTAGACCAGACTCTGCAGGATGCGTACAATACGTATGTGGAATATTAATCTCAAAAGAACGCACAGAAAAAAAATATATTAATTAATTAATGTTACCTGTCAGTAATATAGTCATTTATGATTAGAAATGGAAACTGTATAAAAAGAAAAAAAGAAAATTATAAAAAAAAATTTCCTGTTGAAAAACATTGGGGGTTAGCCTGTCCTTAATGTCTACTGTACATAAAATACATTTTTACAGTTGCCCCTGATTGCAGACACATGTTATAGCATGCATACAAGGCTGTCATCACTACTTATCAGGACTTAGACTAGACCTGTAGCTGGGGCAAGAGATGCGGCGGAAAAACAAGACACTTTCCGACGCGGCTGCATCCGCGCAAGTTTGAAAAAGTGGAGATGTTGCCTATAGCAACCAATCAGATTCTAGTTATCATTTATTTAGTACACGTTACAAAATGACAGCTAGAATCTGATTGGTTGCTACAGGCAACATCTCCACTTTTTCAAACCTGCAGCCTTAGTAAATATACCCCTTGGTCTTGTAAGTTTGCTCACAAAAGGGGAAGTTACACTGTGTATATTTTGGATGTTTATTATATATGTATAGTAATTCATACAATATTACACTATTGTGTTTGCATCATTTTGTTTTTCATGATTGGATTACACCATTGAGAAACCTATTGGGGAACACCTGGTCAAAAGTTCAAATATAACTATTATTTCTTTATATATTTCTACAAATAGGCACAGCACATAATCCCTATATAATACATAAGTAATGAAAATATATTTATAAACCCCTGTAAATATTATCTCTATAAACGACATCATTGCTCCAGTGTACTGTAAATATTTACTGATAACACAAGTCACCATGGACTTCTTAATTTATGTACTTATCTCCCACATTGACTATTGCAATTCCCTCCTTACTGGTCTTCCCCAAAACAGACTCAAACCCCTACAATCTATTTTGCACGCTGCAGCAAGATTGATTTTCCTTGCAAATAGTTATTCGTCTGCTGAATCACTCTGTATGTCTCTACACTGGCTGCCTGTTTTCTACCCAATCCAATATTAAATACTTTTACTAACCTACAAGGCCATCAACAAAGCTGCACCAACATACATCTCCTCTCTTGTCTCAAAATATGTCCCAACTCCGTTCTGCACAAGATCTGCGTCTCTCTTCCACCCTCATTACATCCTCCCATTCCCGATTACAGGCCTTTTTCGGGCTGCACCCACTTTGTGGAATTCTCTCCCTCGCACAGTAAGACTCTCCTCTGGTCTACAAAATTTCAAGCCTTCTCTGAAAACCCACCTCTTCAGGCAAGCTTATAATATTCCTCAACCACTCTCTTAACCTCACTACATTACCCTATTGCCACCCGTTACACAATTTCACACAAGACAACAACCCCCTGACCAACTTTGTCGTGTGACAAGACCATTTCGCTTATGAGACACTTTTACCTTTGCAATCTGGCTGGACCAAAATGCAAATTGTAGACTATCAAACTCCCATTGTCCCATAGATTGTAAGCTTGCGAGCGGGGCCTTCTCACCTCTTTGTCTGTTTTACCCAGTTTGTTTATTAGTTTACTATGTTTGTCCCCAATTGTAAAGCGATACGGAATATGTTGGCGCTATATAAATAAATGATGATGATGATGATGATGATTGCCATGACCCACATACAAGCACTTTGCCTGTGGCCTTTATATAAGTGCAAAATCCCTCTGTGACTTACAATATCCTTATATATTATACAGTAGGTAGGTATAATATCCCATATATTATTTACTGCTAGCCTAAAAATAGGGTATGAGTGTAAATAAAGTCACATTCATGATTATTGGGCAACTCCTGGTTACGTAAACAATAATAACCTATAAAAAAGGAAATATCAGCATTTTAAACAGTTGTGCTGCAGAACGTACCATGGAAACGTTGAGCAATTAGAGGCGTGGGTTTTCCCTTTGTGTGTATTGTATTGTGCAGAAATGTTGGGCAAGACTTCGTCACACATCCCTATACCGATAGAAAGACAATACCATTGTCTGTGATTTAATGAGCCCAATCATATAGCTCTTGTCAACTGAGATGTTGTAACAGCCAGTAGCTCCTAAACTTGTCCTCTCTTCCTTACCCATTCCACCCCTAACTATAAGATATGGACGAATCTGCATATGGACCTATGGTGTTCAAGCACAGTACGGAAATTTATACGAAAAAGACGTCAAACTCTTCATTAGCCCAACAGTTGTTTTCTGACATAGACAAGTCAGTATACGGTAAAAGATAGACGGACAGTGATTCATTCCCAGCCCTGGCGTCACGGATAAATACAGGATTACAGCCAGGAGCCACGAATATGGTGAAAAACACTATGGGCCTGAGTCATTATGGAGAGCACAGCATAAAAAAGGAGTATCATTTGCACCTGGGCAAAACCATGTTGCATTGGAGGGGGGGGGGGGGGGGGAAGTAAATTTAAAATGTGAGGACAGATTTATAGTTGGGGTAGGGCATGTCCTAGATCAACATTAAATTTCAGTGTAATAATAAAGTTATCAAGTATTTGTGTGTTAGGTGAAAAAACAGCCAGTATTTAACTTATGTGCAAAATAGTAAAATAATTTGCACCCCTTGCATTGTAACATGGTTTGTCCCAGAGAACATTTACTCCTTTTTTTTGCCCTAATGACTCTATGTTTATTTGCAGAAGTGTAAAAATAGCAGGTAATCATGAGTTTGCAGTAAATACCAGGTACAGAGCTGATGCAGGAAGCAGGATGTATGGAGAGATCCCAAGCAGCAAGTAACCAGAGGCAGGAACAACAAATAACAACAGGATGTGACAACAATAACCAGCAATGTATGCTGGGAGTGACAGGTATAAATGAGAACACACCCAGGTGCAAGGGATAATTGGTGAGCAGGTTAACCCCTAATGCAAACAATGATGCACAATAGCAGCACCTCTGGTGAATGGAGGTACTGCCACAATAATAACAATAATAAAGTCTAAAAAGGCAGGAGCTGCCAGGCAAAGCAGTATGCACTGCAAGGGGCTTGCAGGCAGATCACCTGGGTTCTAGACCTCTACATTAGGAGTTCTCCTAACTTGACCATATTTCTCAGGATTGACCAAGCAGGCTCTATGGGTGTATATAGCTATCTCTCAAGCCTTATAGTATCAATGACTAAGGCCAGGCATACATCAAGCTTAAGGGTCATGTGAGGCTATCCAGGACTTTGCAAGGGTTGATTTGCCCAATGCTAGAGGATTAGTACTGTATTTACTCTCTGCATGTCAACTCTTTATTAGATATTAGACCTAACATATACTAAGAGGCATTCTTACTAATTATCATGGGCAGCACAGTGGCTCAGTGGTTAGCACTTCTGCCTTACAGCACTGGGGTCATGAGTTTGATTCCCAACCATGGCCTTATCTGTGTGGAGTTTGTATGTTCTCCCCGTGTTTGCGTGGGTTTCCTCCGGGTGCTCTGGTTTCCTCCCACACTCCAAAAACATACTGGTAGATTAATTGGCTGCTATTAAATTGACCTTAGTCTCTGTCTTTCTGTATATGTTAGGTAATTTAGATTGTAAGCTCCAATGGGGCAGGGACTGATGTGAGTTCTCTGTACGGCGCTGCGGAATCAGTGGCGCTATATAAATAAATAGATGATGATGATCATGTCACTGGGCAGTTCTGCTGCTTGGCATCATCACCAGCAGTTATCACTGGGAGTTCATTTTAAACCGTGGCCTAAGATAGCCCTTTCTATATAAACATACATCGTTGTATCAAACACTGTTGAATAACAAATGGTGTTGTTTGGTTGTCAAATTGACGTCTGTTCTACTCGGTGCACACAGGGGTGGGCGCAGGACGCTGGGCACTGAGGAGATGACGTATACTGGCAATGTGTATTATGTTGCTAACTGTTCGTGGTCCGCTCCATTGAGATTCAAGCGTGTCTGTCTGGTACGCATTGGTGTTCAGTGTGAATGTATATAAGTTATATGGATAATGTGTGCTTTTTTTGGCATTTATGTGTGTATATTGTAAATACAATATACACACATTTAGGAGACATTGGGCACGTATTCTAAGAGCAACCCGCGTTCAGTATTATACGCAAGTATTTAGGCTTTCCATCCACCCAAGTTCATCAATGCACGGATCTCAAGATACGTGTGCTTTCGAAATGGGGGGCAGGTCTGCTGTGTTCTACTACACCGGACGCGGCAAGATACGTCCAATACCTATGTGGATTGTAGATTCGCAAAAGAAGGCACAGAAAAATAAAAAAGAACTTGCACTACTGTTACCTGATAATAATAAAGGCAATAATGTTAAAACAGTAAAAAAAGTGATTTTTTTTTTTCACCATGAAAAACATTTATTAGAATGTTGTTAATGTCTACTGAGCATAAAATACATCTTTACAGTTGCACGTGCTTGCAAACACATGTTATAGCATGCATACCAGACTGTCATCACTACGTACTGATCAGGACTTAGACTAGCCCTGTAGCTGGAGCAAGAGATACGGCAGAAAAGCAAGTAACTTTGAGACGCTTGAGAGCTGACTTCGGGCGTGGCTGCTTGCGCTTGAGTTTGGCACGCCCCTACTCTAAATTCACCAGGGCAAAATGCCCCTTCCTCGCCCAGTTCACTCCCCAAACACGTATATTGTAGTAAGTGTCTTTTGCGCTCACAGGCGCACGAAACAGGGCTGCGTTCATGGACGTTTCTGCTGATTTTGGGCATCCACAGAGTGATTTTGCATCCGATACGCTCCCAATCGGCAGAATCAAGCCCATTAAGTTTTTCTAATATAACACATTAAAGATATTTTTTTTTTTATTTCAATCAGGATGTCAATTGAAAGTTAAAAATTAATTGCAACAAAATTAATTAAACTATTGCTATCTACTTAATTGTCTAAAACAGTATTTCAGCAAGTTTCTTATTCTACTGAAAAATACTCTTGTAGCCACACCCACTCATTGGCCTAACTACCACCTCCTAATTTCCATTGGACGTTGCATTTTGCGCTGCTCACCCATATCTATTTATTGATTCACCCCGGAGTTGTTCCTTTGCTTTTTTTTTCACAGTAAGGGAGTAGGAGACGGTTTGTGAGTGGATGTGTCTGTGGGTGACAGACTAAGGGCTAGATTTACTAAGCTGCGGGTTTGAAAAAGTGGGGATGTTGCCTATAGCAACCAATCAGAGTGTAGCTTTCATTTATTTAGTACTTTCTACAGAATGACAGCTAGAATCTGATTGGTTGCTATAGGCAACATCCCCACTTTTTCAAACCCGCAGCTTAGTAAATCTAGTCCTGAGAGTGTATTCTGCAAACTGTTGGAGTTTTGGAAGCGAGACCGCATATAAGGGGTACACAGAAAGCCAGGTAAGAGGAATACGGAACTCTAAAATAGACGGGAGGGCAAGCTGAAGAGCCAATGTCATTGTATTGCCATTTATATAGTCCTCACAATGGACCAGGAATCTAAAATAATCCCACTGCTCTCAGTTGACCTTGCTAACAAAGAGAGGTGGTGGCCTTCACTGCAAGTGCAAGAAGAGACCAAAGGTGATAACCCACAAATGACTTCATTTACTTACATAAAAGAGGACTTTAAAGCGCAGCCCGCTGAGCTGCATAAGAAGTCCTCCTTAAGCTGGCTCGAGAGACAAGCCTTCTCCGTCGGGAAACAAGGAGCTGGACCAAGGCCCAAGTGCTGGAATCGTATCAAACCTCCGTAGACTCTACACCCAGCATGATACACTTTGTAGAATTTAAAGAGAATTTAATTGCCCCATTCTTTTCACACTACAATTAACAATTAGTTAGTTTAAGCTGATGAGCAATGAAACAGTGGGAGGAATGTCAACACGGTTTAGCTAAGAGGTGGGGTGTTTTTTCTTCCATTCACGGCATACACCATTATAGGCACCCAATAATTCTGCAGATATCTGTTTCTCTGGGTGCGTGCCCGAGATATTTAATCTGCATTCATAACCTTTATTTTCCCACCTTCCTGTTTTGTTCACTTTTTGTCTTTGTACTTGAACTCTTTGTTCTCTTTTTTGAAGTTCGTCTTGGACCAGAACAGTGGGAAGCTGCTTTCATCACGGGCGGTAATTTTGGATGCCATTCTTCACTAGTTCAAAATGTCTGGGGCAAAGGCCTGGTGCCAGCGTTATCCTTGGCCCATACTTTGCAGAGATGTTACAAGGAAAATGCCTCCAAGTTTGGACATTTTGCACCATTTGCAGAATTGATTTTGAAAAATACACCTTGAAGGACCACAAAGCCTTAAATGCAATATGTAGGCATCTCAGGTCATGACAACATGTAGGTGATTTATCATTGAACACTTGTCCAAACAGTTATCTGCTGTAATATTCAATCATGCTTCTTAGTTTCATCCTGTTATGCCTCTCTGTAGTTCTAGCATGTGCCGTCCAGTTTTGTAGCACAGGAAATCTAGTGTATTAAAAATGCTTCTTCCTATGTGTGCCTCCCCCCTTTTGAACCCTCCTCTCCACCCCCTGATTCCCCCTCCTCCTTATGTTCCCTATTTTATTTTTTGTTTTCTGCACCCTTTTAACTGAAAAACTATAATAATAATAATCATGTTGGAAAAACAAATGCTTCTCAGACAGAAGATAAGAACTAATCTAATATTGGCAATAAGGTAGAAAATTGTAGGTGTTATTTTGTATTGGACATGAGGTCATGCGATGGTGGCAAGAGAGCTGTTACTATCAGTTGTCCCCCGTTTTGTAAGACAAACAATGTCAGATTCTGACATCTGAAGATAAGTTCCAGGGAAACTTGCTAATGGGAAGGTATATCTAAGTGGATGTACCTATGTACATGACATAGGCCTGCTGACCTCTCTGCATTCATCATCATCAGCTATTTATATAGCGCCACTAATTCCGCAGCACTGTACAGAGAATTCACTCACATCAGTCCCTGCCCCATTGGAGCTTACAATCTAAATTCCATAACACAGACACAGACCAAGAGAGACTAAGGTCAATTTAATAGCAGCCAATTAACCTACCAGTATGTTTTAGGGAACCAGAGCACCCAGAGGAAACCCACGCAAACACAGGGAGAACATGCAAACTCCACACAGATAAGGCCATGGTCGGGAATCGAACTCATGACCCCATTGCATACAGTTGTATCCAGAGAGCAGCTTTGTGACAGTATCTGAGGACAACCCAAATAAACCACTGTGGCTGATGATATAAGGACACTTCTCAGAAGCACAGAGGTGGGAAGCCAAAGTGATAAAGCGATGCATTTAATAAAAGTCGCAGGAGAGCGCATACAAGCTAATAAATGAAAATTATCTGAAGAGTAAAAAACATTTCCAAACTTAGGACTGTGCCTAGCAATAAGGGTAAGTTGGTGATTATGCTACCGTACTTGACCCTCTCTCTCTATCCCTAATCAGATGATGGACAGACAGGTCCTACATTCCTGATTCTTCCATACCCCAGCGCTACAAGACTTCCAGAGATCTTCCTGCAAATCACTTCTTCCTCTTTTAATATCCAAATCACACTTTGCAAGGCCTATTAAAGCCAGATAACCCTTTTTGACTCTCTGCCACACAGCAGCTCATTGACGTTAGATAAGATTAGCCGTCAAGAAAACTTGTCCTAGAGATAGGACGGCTAATTTTAGAGCGTGGACCGGCTGTCCCATTGTTAGGCCCGGCTCCTATCAGAGTTGGCCTGTTTTTCAAGTGATGTGATGTCTGAGTGCAATTTAGACGCCTCCGCTTGTACTGCAATGTCAGCCAGGGGCCTTTTTCTTAATCTCTCCGGTGCGGGGGAAATCAGAAAGTACAAACAGTGGACATTATGCCCTGCTAGTGACCTCCTCAACTATTGTCCACCGACATTCTGCTACACGGAACAACCCTTTCAAGATGGCGGCATTTATGTTTATGGTTTTTTTAGTTCATTTTTTTCGTGGCTGGATTCAAGCCTTTACGACCAGACGGTTTATTTTTTTTACATTTTGGCGATGTTCCTGGTCCACAGCGAACAAATTATTTTCTTTTTTTAACTAGGTACAAGTCAACCCTATACTGTTGTTGTTTTGATCTTTCCTCCTGACTGATAGAGTTTTCATTTGGTAGCAAAGGGGAATAAATTTCACATGCGTTATGTAAGGAAAATACTGACAAAATAAAGGGTGAAAATCCCTTTTCCACGATTCTACCCCGCGTTACTTTTGCGCAAACAGCGCTGTTCTCAATATTTATCATCAACTGTAATATATTTGTTCTCCCAACTAAAGGGATACCAAAAATGTGTATTTCATACAAGGTTTAATATAATTTTATGGTCCATAGACAAATGTATGAACAAATATTTGGGGGGTGAACTGGTGTAACCCATTGGGGATACAATGGGTTGTTTTAAGGATGAGTGATGTGTATCCCATAGCAACCAATCAGATAATGGCTATTAGCTAAACAGATGACAGCAGGCATTATATACTGTACATTCTCCTACCTGGTAAATTCTGCAGTGGTTTGGAGCAGTTTCTGAAGCTACATTTACTTGACTGTATGAGCGCCGTAGTCTAGTCAACAGGAAGAAGCGTCATTGTGATACCTGGAGACTTCATATTCCTCCATCTCTGGAGCAGTGGATGTAAACAGGTGGAAGTCAATGGTATTTTATAAAGAAGAATATCTTTCCCTGCCAGTGGTGTATTTTTTGTGTTTGCTATGAAGAATAAAGTAATACTCTAGAACACTTTGGGGTGATTGATCTAGCGAACTCTGATTGCCATTTTTAAGGTCAGAACGGAATTTTACTTTTTGTCTTCTGATGCTAAATCGCCAACCGTCCTATTGGAAGCTTTATGTTGCCTTCCTCCGGATCAAATCAATCAAAATTTATGACAGGTTGGTTGAACTTGATGGACCTGTGTTTTTTGTTAACTTACTACGTTGCTCTACTAATCACAAAAGCTGTGTGTACTGCACGGTGGCTCAGTGGTTAGCTCTTCTGCCTCATAGCGCTGGGATTATGAGTTCGATTCCCGACCATGGCCTTATCTGTGTGGAGTTTGTATGTTCTCCCCGTGTTGGTGTGGGTTTGCTCCGGTTTCCTCCCACACTCCAAGAACATACTAGTAGGTTACTTGTCTGCAATTAAATTGACCATAATCTCTGTAAAGCTAGGTGCACACTACACAGTTTTCATCCAATAATCGGCTAAATCAGCCGACATACGACCACTCGTTCAGAAGTCGGGTCAGTGTGTGCAGTGACACAATGGTCGAAAGTCTGCCCAAATGGACGATTGTCGCCTCATTTGGTTGGTCGTACCGTTTAATATTTTCGTTCCAATCTTGTTTCCGCTCTGTAGTGTGTATAAACTTTCGACCGATCCATAACAGTGAGTACGAAATTACAGTCCGCTCTTCCCTTTATCGTCCTAAACAAGGCTAGTGTGTATGCAGTCCATGGACCGAGCGATCGGAACACCGATCGGCATAAAAAGTTGGTGGAAAATTCTAGAGTGTGTACCCAGCTTTAGTCTGTATATTAGGGAATTTAGACTGTATATTAGGGAATTTAGACTGTAAACTCAATGGGGCATGAATTTCTAGTTAATTTAGGTTAGGGGAATATTATTCTTCTTATTATAATGTTAATTATAAAGCACTGCCGGATTACGCAAAAACAGAAACTTTAAAAATAGATAACGCTTATTTTAAAAAATATTTTAAAACCTTTAGTGCATTAAAAATGTTTTATTTAAATAATAAACTATTTTCCCTGCATTAAATGATGGTATTCCGCTGTGTGAGAGATGCATTGTTGAAAAGACTTTGCATGGCAACACTACAATTTATACCGTTTTCTACCACAATCTGGCCACTTGGGGAGCTGTTGCATTTAAGTCTAAGGGTCATAAACCGCGCGGAAACGGCTCTTTATCATAAATATCTCCTGTATTGTATGAAACCGCAGTCCCCATAAATTTTCATTATTCATTATGGGCCAATTTAACAAGCTCCAAAAAGCCTAGCTTTTCGGAGCTTGACCCCGATGGCAGTGTCATTTGAAGATGGTGTTAGCCGTTTTGTGATTCAGTGATGTCACTAATTGTTAGTGAGTTGAGGTTATAATGTCAAGTATTTTTGTCTAGCTCAGTGATTCCCACATTGTGCACCGGGGTGCCGCGGCAAACTCACAGGGGGGCCGTAGCCAGGGCCGGTGGTAAGCAAGGTGGGGAACTACTTGGTAATTATTTTGCTTTAGGGGCGTCTTGAAAAAATTATGGAGACCCCAAGGGTCTCTATATAAGACTCTCCTCTGATCTGCAAACTTTCAAGCTTTCTCTGAAAACCCGACTCTTCAGACAAGCTTATAATATTCCTTAACCACCTCAACCACCCTCTTAACCTCACTAGATAACCCTATTACCCGTTACACAATTTCACACAAGACAACTACCCCCTGACCAACATTGTTGTGTGACGGGATCATTTAGCTTACGAGTCCCTTTTACCTTTGCAGTCTGGCTGGACCGAAATGCAAAATGTAGACTTAACCTCATGAATCGAACTCCCTTTGTTCCATAGATTGTAAACTTGCGAGCAGGGCCTTCTCACCTCTTTGTTTTACCCAGTTTGTCTCTTACTGTATTTACCTCCAATTGTACAGTGCTACGGAATATGTTGGCGCTATATAAATGATGATGATGATGCCTTGAACTGAGAAAGTTTGAGATCCACTGGTCTAGCCCACAAAACGACTCCTTCCACTGCTTAACCATAGCTTGTACTTTATATATGGTCAGAAACACAAATTGTTGTTAATTATATGGAACGATGAATTGCGACATTGACAGAACGTAGACTACAGAACGTACAGGAATACAAGTAGACTTGGTTGACCCAGTCGCAGGCTGTTTATCACAGGTACTTATGTGCTTGTGTTTCCGGAGTTAACACGTGTGAATTGTAGTACATGGCTGTCACCTGCCCATCCTGTAGGTCAGACAAAGTCTCTGGGAATATTTAGTAGAATTGAGTTATAACCCAGGAATAAAACCTTTGTCCCCAGGATGATTGTTACAGACATCAGAGATTCTTAGCTCATCTGCCGATAAACAGTCTCGCTACGTTTTTTTGCTTTCCGTCCAGTTTCACAGTTTGCTGGCAAGAAAGATAGGGTTCAGCCAGCGGTCACTTCGAGAACATTATCTGTCACCTCTCTCTTTAACCACTGTGTTAATTATGGGACGCATTCAGTTTATTTATGGCCTGAGATGTTTCTTATTAATAGCAAGTTCTTAAATGATTGGAAATTATTGTTGACGGAACGTGTACTTGTTACAGATCAGAAGTTGTTGCTCGATGGGGATGTTAATGTCACAATTTGGTGTCAATATTGTCTTAGGTTTCCTAGTAAATTATACGTTGTAGTGATATACTGAGCGTTAATGAAATATTGTAAAGTTCTGGGCCACCCACAGATGTTGGAAAGCCTATGAGAAAGGGATAGTTACACTGTTTTTGAATGTCAAAACTCCATATAATATGAGGATATTATTCATATTATACAATGGGATTGTTTTCTAGTTTCAGACTAAAGTGCTAATCATATAGAGCTTGTGTCCACTTATATGGAGTCTGTAGCTTCTGTGATGTTCTTTTGTGGTTGTGTCCTTGTAGACATCCCGATCAGTCGTATTATTACAATACATACTAAGAAGTAATTTTTGGTATAATTAGCACAATACTTATTTGTATGGTGACATAACATGTATGCTATCTGAAATAATGAATGTAATCAGGAATTCATTTCAAGTTCGGGATCCATGATTTATATGTAATGACCAACTTGTTTGAATGGATTTTTGAACATTTTGGTAAAATAGTGATGGGTTGTAGAACCTTTATGATTCACCTGAAACTTTTCTTAATTTCAGTCACGGTGGCTCAGTGGTTAGCACTGCTGCCTTACAGCACTGGGGTCATGAGTTCGATTCCCGACCATGGCCTTATCTGTGTGGAGTTTGTATGTTCTCCCCGTGTTTGCGTGGGTTTCCTCCAGGTGCTCTGGTTTCCTCCCACACTCCAAAAACATACTGGTAGGTTAATTGGCTGCTATTAAATTGACTCTAGTCTCTCTCTGTCTGTGTGTGTCTATATTAGGGAATTTAGACTGTAAGCTCCAATGGGGCAGGGACTGATGTGAGTGAGTTCTCTGTACAGCGCTGCGGAATCAGTGGCGCTATATAAATAGCTGATGATGATGATTTGTTTTTGTGTTCTCAGATACCAGATCTTATAATAATGATACTGTTTTGGTTGGTATACTGACTCCATGGCGCCACCTACTGGCCTGTAGGTTTACATACAGATCTCTCTATATCCTGCCACCTAATGGCCAACACGTATGCGCTACGGAATTTTAAAACGTTGATGATGATGGTATTGATACAGCCACATACATTCTATCACTGACCTCTTGGTTTGGAAAAAGACCCCAAGCTGCCTCCCTTAATAAGTTTGATATAGGTGTTGCCAAGAAGGCGTTTAGAGAAAATTAAAAGGAATTATCGGCTTAAATAATGTGAGATGGATAGTGATGTTCTGTGGCTTTTCCAGTATGTCTTGCATTTGAAAACCTAAAGTCCTTGAAGCTTCTGTGCTTAGTACGCAGCATTCAGAAAGTTAGGTGGCCGAGAAAATAAGAGAGAGAGAGAAATATTTCTAAAAGAAATATTCAGTGTCAGAAATGTGGATTATGTCAAATTTATCCAGATCATCTTAGATTAGACTGACATTTGGGTACCAATGAGAGCTTTCTGGGGTGGCTTCACCGATGAGATCTACAACTGAAAGAAATACATGGAATGTAGTATAAGATTATGTTTTACTACATTTTTGTCTTTTGTGGATCTTGGGCCTGATTCATTAAGGATCTTAACTTAAGAAGCTTCTTATTTAAGTCTCCTGGACAAAACCATGTTACAATGCAAGGGGTGCAAATTCGTTTTCTGTTTTGCACATAAGTTAAATACTGTTTTTTCATGTAGTACACAAATATCAACTTTAAATTTCAGTGTATAAATAAGCTATCAAGTATTTGTGTGCTACATGAAAAAACAGTCAGTATTTAACTTATGTGCAAAACAGAAAACGAAACCCCCCTCTAAGCCTGGGGCACTGTATAATTGAGGTGGCTGGACCCTGCTCCAGCTTCACACAGCTCTATTTGAAAAGGGAGAGTTGCGTGCACCTAACAGTAGTGCACGCTGCATTGCCCATGTATAGTGTGGGGATAGGAAGAGTTGGAGAGCAGCCAAGCACTGTCTAATATTATAGCCACACCCCCATGCATGCTGGTCACGCCCACTGGCGGCGTGATGTGGAAACCCCCCTCTACAAATCCTGCCCCTGATCTATATATTAATAGCACAAGTACGACTTTTATGAGTGACTTATCTTGAAGATGCTGTTGTCTGAGCAGGGCACATCAAATACCAAATTAAAGGTATTGGTCTGTAGATTTGCAGTAAAAAATTGGCCTTGTTATCAACTGCATCGTTTCCGAGATATTTTGCAAAAACATCCACTCACCATTTTCAACAATGCATTACCATTGTCCTCTGTAAAATGTGACTGTTGGCAATACACCTGTGCACCTGCTGGTTGCTCTGGAAACTGCAACAGTTAGTGAACTCTCCATGTGCACCTGCTGGGTGACCTGGAACATGTGACATGCTGGGTGGTCTGGAAACTGTGACAGTTAATTGCAGCCCTGCTGGGTGACCTGGAACATGTGACCTGATAGGTGGTCTGGACACTGTGACAGTTATTTGCAGCCACACATATCAGCGCGTCTTGCGGGGACCATGCCCAGCGATATAACTTTGCTGGAAGAACTTATACATATATTGTAGTGTATAAAGAAATTTTTTAGTTCCTATAATATAGTGATTGATAATATAGTTATTTATTCATTATACTCTGTTGTTAAAATTTCTACCTGTAATGTAGTGTATAAAAAAATTATTGAATTCTATTAATAAAGCAATTTAGCTACTACATTTCAGTTTAACTTAAGGTGGTTACCGTCGGGTTTCTCTAGTTATTATGAAGCACAAAACATGAGTGTTTCTCTTTAAGTAACATTCATTCAGAGGTTAAGAACAGACTTATGCAGACTTCCTATAGTGCAGAAGGGATCCTACTTGCAGACTTTGGTTAAGGATAAGAAGTAGATTTTAGAGAGCATGGTGTTTTGCACCAGATAACGCCTACATTAAGCTCCAGCTGCTATGTCTGCAAGTGCTGTCTCGTTTACTTGTGAAGGAACAAAGTTCTTTAACAGACACATACAGCGGCAGAGAATGTGAATTTGTGCTTCATACTGTATTTTTGTGCATTATAAAATATAGCACGGTGGCTCAGTGGTTAGCACTTCTGCCTTACAGCACTGGGGTCATGAGTTCAATTCCCGACCGTGGCCTTATCTGTGTGGAGTTTGTATGTTCTCCCCGTGTTTGCTTGGGTTTCCTCCGGGTGCTCCGGTTTCCTCCCACACTCCAAAAACATACTGGTAGGTTAATTGGCTGCTATTAAATTGACCCGTGTGTGTGTGTGTGTGCGCATGTTAGTCAATTTAGACTGTAAGCTCCAATAGGGCAGGGACTGATGTGAGTGAGTTCTCTGTACAGCGCTGCAGAATTAGTGGCGCTATATAAATAGATGATGGTAATCCAGGTATCTATGAATTTTCCAATACAAAAGCCATATATAATAGTGTCTGCTATGAGGGAGAAAAGTTACTTTTATTTTCAGATTTTTATACAACTTTTTTCCAATTTTTCATACAAATTTACAAAAGCAAACGGTGGCCCCCAATGTTCAGCTTAAAAAAATAATTTTAATTTAATGATTAATGAAATATGGATAGCAAGCATAATACAAATTTAAATACAGTTCTAACAGTAGGGAACGTTTACCAGAACCAGGAAATGTCAGCTCCTTGGGTGATGGAGGCCAAGGACTAATACCCTCCACCCTGTCCTAAAACAAGCCCATGGGCTACACCATCAAAGGTAGCGTGAGATAACAACTAAGGGAACGTGGCTCAAGCATGAACATATAACAGAAACGGGCACATGAACTCCCACTTTATAACATAGTACAATTAGCGTTTCAAACCTTCCCAGCATGCACCTGTCTATCGTCAATGAGGCTCGCAGTGTTCTGTCAGAAAGGCACAAAGAGCAGCGCTAGCAATGTTTATAGTGAAAACAACCGCCACATAATTCACTTCTGTGCAAGCTGTATCGTTCTGTGCAGTCATATACACACGTTTCTTTCCTGCCACTTTAATACAAATACAACTCTGTAACTAAATACTGTGAGGTAATATACACGTGCTGTTCACATCACTTCACTGTCTATGTTTGGGAAAGTGAGCCTGTTGGCAAGCGTTGGCCGACAGCACCTGTTTTAATGAATATTTCTGCCACCTCACGCGTAAGACTGTCTGCGTCGTCTCCTTAAAATCTGATTTATTTGTCGGTGAAATTCCTGAGGTGCTTAAAACATACCACAAGTAAAGTTGCTGTTTATTCTGAGGTAGATGTGCTAGGTTTAATCAGATTGCAATCAAAATTTCTGCTTAAATTATTTTTCTTGTCGTTTTTTTTTTTTTTAATGGAAAAATTCATCTCCAGGGTTTATTCTAAAAATAATTGGCAAAAGAAAACTTTGGTCTGGTCTTTGACCCAATGGGTGATTTGTATTTCTCACGGTTTTTAAAAAGGACCTTGGGACTGGGGGTGTCTGTATTTAAATGTAATTTTTTTTCACGGTGTTTGTGTTTTTTTTTCAACAGTCTTAGCATGTGGCTCAGTGGTCTCACGCAGGGATCAGACGGTGCTGTTTATGGCCACATACAGTTCTGAAACCTAGCATTAAACTATGTATTTCCCTCAACAACCAATTGGCGAGGGTGTCGGAAAGAGACCTAGCGGTTCAGCACAGGACTTGCAGAATAGGCTGGGGCTGTGTGACATTATAAGTAGGGGACCAGGAGAGGGCTAGTAAATTTTAGGACGGGCACAGGACTTGATTCAGCTGCCTATTTTAAAGGAACCCCACGCCATTCGTCTCCACGAAATTGCCGCAATCGGCCCAGTATGTGGGTGCCGGTGCTTAGGCAACTTTTTTGGGACGGGAGGAGACGCCGTTTTTTGGTAATTTTTAAACAATATTTATTTTAGTTTTTTAACACTGGGGCTGCACGGTGGCTCAGTGGTTAGCACTTCTGCCTTACAGCACTAGGGTCATGAGTTCAATTTCCAACCATGGCCTTATCTTTGTGGAGTTTGTATGTTCTCCCCGTGTTTGCGTGGGTTTCCTCCCACACTCCACAAACATACTAGTAGATTAATTGGTTGCTTAGAAATTGACCCTAGTACATACATGCCAACTTTTAAGATCTCTCCCCCAGGAGAAACGGGAGAGAAGTCATGTGACAAGGGGTAGGAGGGGGGGGCGTGGTGACATCGTCGCGTCACCATAGTCCCGCCCCCACGGTAAGATGCTGTAATTTGCGGCATTGAGTAGTGGGGGCGTGGCTTAATGACGCGATTATGCCCCGCCGTCCCCTCCATTCAATGCCGTGAATTTCAGCGACTGCGGGAGCTTTGCCTACTCTTCTGGGAGTCCGGGAAGTATGTGTGTTGGGGAATTTAGACTGTAAGCTCCAATGTGGCCGGGACTGATGTGAGTGAGTTCTCGGTACAGCGCTACGGAATTTGTGGCGCTATACAAATAGATGATGATGATGGAAGGTCCATGTTGATGATCATAATCATCACTGTGGGTCATTGCACTTGGCTTACATCTTCCCATCCTGCCTCTCTAAGCGGAACAAGTCACAAGTCTAAGATCGTTTTGTTTTAAACAATTATTTTATGTTTAATACAAAAATAATTGTAATTTTTTTTTTTATCTTTGAATAGCAATGTTGTCCGCAGTGTAAACCTGTTGGACGGCGCTGATTAGAGAATCGAGCACTAAAGTTATGATTACAGCTCGAGAATGCAGCTTGTATGGTGGAAAACATAGGAATGCCGGCTACAGATGGATAAGAAACGGAAAGTCGTCCAGGGGGTTGTGGTGGAGAAGTTGAAAACATGTCAGAAATGAGAAGGGAAACAGATTGCCAGCGTTAAAGCCCCAGCAATGCATTTGCTCTGTCAGCGTTTTGATAGATGTTAACTAGAGAGTCTAAGTGAACGCTATGAAGAGGTAAAACGTGTCATCTACTGGCTGCAAAATGCGTGAATGCGCGGCGCGTTTCATGATAAGCAAACCCGTTGAAGGTATAGGTCAAAACCCCATATCCGTCACCTAAGAGAACTTTAACAATGTGTGTAAAGAGTGTGTGACAACCTGCTAAGACGCTATCACCCCCTTTTAATGCTGCTAACACCCCTTTTAAAGCCGCTAATAGCCCCTTTTAATGACGTTAGCACCCACTTTAATGCGCATTCTCCACTGCTTCTACCTAATCTGCATATCTAATCCTGCTTTGCAAAATCTCATTCCGTGCGTACTGTAAGAAGTGAGACAGATCTGCGTCTTGGCTGCATGTATTAGGGTATGTCAGGATAAACACAATATTGCAAACCCAACAGTCAGCACCTGGTCATACACGAAACGCACTTAAGGCAGATATGTGAAACTGTCCCCTCGGATGTCAACATGGCTAACATTTTCTCCTAGAGAGTCCCTTCCCTCTGACCTCCTATGTCATTAGGCCTCCCTGTAATCAGAGCTGACTGTGGGACATGGAGAAGGTTTGCCGTACGTTTTTCTAGCTCAATGTTCCAATAATACATCAGGCACTGACAGGGCCGTCTCTTCCATTGGGCACGATGGGCAGGTGCCCGGGGGCCCTGCAGGCAAGGGGGGCCCGTCCGAATCCTTAAAAAAAAAAAAAAAAAAATTTTTTTTTTTATTTTAATACTTACTTTGCGGTCACATCAGCAGTGATCCGGCTCCCTCCCTGTTCCCCTCTTCCGTGCTGTGCTCGCAGTGAATGCCCAGCATTCACTGCAACCACAGCATGGAAGAGGGCAGAAGAGACTCAGCGGCACGGAAAAAAGAAGAGGATCGGACTTAAGGTAAGTTAAGGGGGCCCCAATATATATATATATATATATATATATATATATATATATATATATATATATATATATATGTAAAAAAAAAAAGTGATTATATATATAATCATGTTCTTTTTTACATACATATATATTTTTCTTACACACACACACACTATTTATATATATATATATTTTTAGGGGCCCGGTACACTGCATTGCCCGGGGGCCCATAAAGTAGTTAAGGTGGCCCTGGGCACTGATGTCATTCTTCTAATCATTCTTCACGGTTACTCTTGCTGGGGAACCTGGGAAAAGCTCTGGACTAAGGACAGGTAACTGATGTGCTCCAACCACATCATGCTAGATGTATTGGGGCTTACTTCCCTTATTTATGGGCAACAATATTATGATGCTGTTATTAGGATTCTGCTTAATATCATGATTTAGAAAAATGGGAAATCCGTGTTCAGATTCTTGCTATAAACCTTAGAATGTGCCTGTATACCCTGTTATTATTATTATTTATTTATATAGTGACACCATGTTATGCAGCACTGTACAGAGGAAATGTTGTAGGTCACATGAGTCCCTGTCTCATTGGAGCTTGCAATCTAAATTCTCTAACATACACACACGCTAGGGTCAATTTTAGTCAGCAGCCAATTAATCTAGTCTTTTGGAAAGATACACAGATAAGGCCATGGTCAAGAATTCAACTCAAGACTCCAGTGCTGTGCGGCAGAAGTGCTGACCACTGAGCCACTGTGCTGTCCCTAAAACTTAATGAGAACATATCAACTCGACACATATAGGACCCTGGCGGGAATTAAACTCATGAACCCATTGTTGTGAGGTAGAGGTGCTAACCACTGAGCCACTGTGTTGCCCTTAAAACATAATGAGAACATATAAACTCGACACATATAGGACCCTGGTGGGAATTAAACTCATAACCCCAGTGCTATACAGCAGAAGTGCTAACCATTAGGCCACTGTGCTGCCATTAAACACAAGGAGAACATACAAACTCCACACATATAGGACCCTGGTGGGAATTAAACTCATGAACCCAGTGTTGTAAGGCAGAGGTGCTAACCACCGAGCCACCATGCTGCCACTAGCATAATACTGTAGAAAACCTATTTGTAAGGCATTTTCTTTAACCCACTAAGCAATTCTACACATCAGCAGAGACAAGCATGCTGTACGTCTCCAGATGCCTTCATGTCGGCTGTGACTTTAGCCCGTTCTCGATGCAGCACCATACCACTTCGCTGCAGTTCTACAACGTCTTAGACAACCTTAATAATCATAAAAGCCCAGACTGAAATCAGAGCCTGTCCCTACAGCGGGCTGTATGTATATACAAAGCAGAAACTGGAAGTGAGCTCTGAAAAGAATACCCAGGCCAATGTTATTTCAGGCAGCAAGATGCCATTGGGGCTGCCAAAGCCGAGAGAGCGAAGAGCATTTGATTTTCTGCAGGGAAATAATGCAGAATGTTTATGCAGCTTAGCTGTTGCTCGTTATGTTTTATAGTCTGTTAAGAAGCCAGCGTCACTTGGGTTTTTTTTTTCTTTCATTATTTTCATGAGCTTACATTAGTCGTGGCATAAATAAATGGATATTATTTCTGAAATGGTATGTGCAGTAATTGAAGTGTCGGGGCCAATGTATTCTTCTCAAATCTTCTCTACACTCACTTCATCGTTGTCATCACCAAACACGAGAAGAAAATACAAACTCCACATAGACAAGGCCCTGTTTGGGAATCGAACCTATGACCCCAGTGCTGTGAGGCAGAAGTGCTAACCACTGAGCCACTGTGCTGCCCGCTTTAACCCCACTGCTGACTACATCTATCTCTCTAATGACATATACCTGTTTACCTTGCTATAATCATACTGCCTCGTTTCCCTCCTGCCACCGCCTTGTTTGTTTGAACTGTCCTCAAGCTTCTGGACCCCCTCAATCTGTTTTGCTCCATCTATAATTTGTTTGCACTTGGCAAAAACCTTATTGTCAGAGGGACAAAGGAAAATTCAGTGTTATTCTCTTCCTAGGTCTTTCCTCTGCTTTCAACATGGTGAGTCATACACTAGTGTTATCAACCATCCGCTCCCTTGATATCTGAGATATAACACTTTCTTTTCATTCAATCCGTCTTCTAATGAGTCATTTGATGCCATTTTCTCTGGGACATCAACCTCCCCAATTTCTAATTCTTTTGGGATGCCTCAAGGCTACAGATCATCTGATGGTAACGTAATCTCTTCCTATAGCTTAGAGAATAACCATCTTTTCAACCACACCAAACCTCTGTTTCCTCTGTAACCCCAGATTGATTTTCTGATAGATCTTCCTTGATGTCTCTCAAACACTGGAAGCTAAACAGATATCACATTGTTTTTGACATCCACTCTTCCTCTATACCAGAAAGTTTCATGACTGTGCGCAAGATTATTCGCAATGCTGGAGAACTCCATCCACTGCTTCTCAATAGGCTTCGTTGTAGAGAACTCACCATATGGTGATACCCTAGTTTGACCTGCAGAGAAAATGGATCAATGTCTTGGGTTTTCCATTTGCTACACAGGAAGAAGCTGGTTATATTAAAGTGGATTGTAAACCTCCGCTTTCTTATTTGACCATAAAGTAAGTCTATGTCCAATTGTAAATAATAACAGTTCACAATAATTTCTTATATAAACACAGAGATTGACCTATCACCACTGCCATGTTTAGATTCTAAATATCATATATTACATGAAACTCCTACACCTATAATCTAAGGCCGTTATGCACAGATCCCATTATTTTTACATATAAATCCTATATTTCTATATTTATGCTCAATTGAATAATTCTTCTCTTCCTGTACCAAGGGGAAAAAAGCTGTACCAACCGCACCTGAATGACTTCAATTGTCTACATCTCACAACCATGGATCGTAAAGACAATGCAACCCCCTAAGTTGTATGCACACTGCTATATGTGACTTCTACGCTTATATGTAGCAGAGTTGGTCCACCAAAGTTGGTCCACGATTCCACAACCTTAATTATAGACCTCTAAACAGCTACTAAAAGGGTTACAATTACATACAATTGTAATTATACTGGTGGTATTATCTGAAGCCCAATAGCCGTGTAGATATCCAGCGAGTAGTCAGACGTTTGCTGGGTCGGTACACAAGAGAGTAGTCAGACGTTTGCCGGGTCGGTATACAAGAGGGTAGTCAGACGTTTGCCGGGTAGGTACACAGGAGGTTAGTCAGACGTTTGCCGGGTCGGTACACAAGAGGGTAGTCAGACGTTTGCTGGGTAGGTACACAGGAGGTTAGTCAGACATTTGCCGGGTCGGTACACGAGAGGGTAGTCAGACGTTTGCCGGGTCGGTACACAAGAGGGTAGTCAGACGTTTGCCGGGTCGGTACACAGGAGGGTAGTCACAGATGCAAGGAAGAGTAGCAGGTAGCAGGAGCTGAGCAAGCAGAATACTCAAGCACATGTCTGAACCAGGAAGTGCTATTTATAGGCCAAAACAGGAAACAGGATCCAAGATGATTTCTCTTTGGTGCCTAACTGGCCACCTTGGATAAGGGCAAATCTAAGGGCAAGTTTGCAAATACAGGGACCTCTAGTGGTCGGCGGTGCAAATGTCAAAGCAATTCCTTACAACAATATACAGAAATTTTTCTGAACATAAGATATTTGCGAAAAATCTGTGGGAGAATAATTTCTTCCTGTACACAAAAGTGCCTACCTAACGAGCAGGCAAATTATCCTCTGGTAGATGGGTTTCTGGGTAGGTGGACAGTGGTTGGGAAAACTGTATCGCTCCAGCTGTTACTAAACGTGGTATTACCCACATGCTTTGCTAGCCAGTAGTAGCCACTCTCATCTAGCTTTTGGTGTCTGTGACCTAGGCCAAATTATTTTGCCCCCCTGTGTACCAGCTGTAAGAGCTGATACAGATTCCAACCAGGATCTCCAGCAGCTTTCTGTGTCTTCAAAAAGCTAGCTCACTTATCCACTGATCCACTAATCTACTTCTTCTGTGTTGACATATACAGCAGACATCATCATTGGTGATATTTCTACCATTATATCTCAGTAACTTACCTTCCCTTTAAAGACATTTTCTAAGTAAACAGCATCGAACTTTATTTCACAAGACTCCTTGGCTTTCTTTTTAAAAGGAATCATTTGTGTTACAACGGATGAATTTGTAAAAGTATCACAATGACCCTTCCAGCACGGAGCCTTATGATTAATTACACTTCTGAGCGTCTCTATCGAGTTTGTTTATCGAGGTGAAGCATTTGAAGCACATTCTTGTGCCTATTAATCTGGAACGACATGAATTGAAGAGGCGTTGGACCGAATCAGCGATGACATTTCTTGAGCTAAGTAGCACCTGATTCATCCCTGCTTTCATACACAAGTGCATATTGTAAAGGCCAATCCGTCAACCTATTCATACATTGTACATTAATGTGTATTAAAATGTGTTTACTGGTCTTGTCAATCAAAGCTATGTTGGAGGAAATGCGCTATGGTAGGAAACCTGCTCCATATCTTCTGGTCTTGCCCACTTCTGTATTCATTTTGGACTCAGGTTTTTGAACTAGCTAACAAAGTAACTAAACTGACTCTCCCTCCCTCACCTGAAATCGCTCTCCTCCAGCATTACCCCCCACAGATCCCAAAACGGGCTAGATACTAGAGATGCTCGGGCTCAGTTTTCTGAAAACCGAGCCCACCCGAACTTAGGGAATCTGAATAGGCTCATGAGCCGGCTCTGTACTTTCGCGCGTCCTTGGATCTGAATCGAGGCAAAACATCATTGTTGCTTTGTTGGATCTCACGGGTTTTGGATTCCATAAGTACCTCCCTCCTCGGCAGATCCAGCGCCATTGCTCACACAAAAACAGGGGTAGCAGTGTTCTTGTCACTCTCCAGTCTCCAGTGCCATTGCTCAGCAGTGGCGGATCCAGGGGGGGGGGGGGGGTGATCAGGGCGATCGCCCCCCCTAGCACAGGCTTGCTGCCGACAGCTGCACACTGTGCAGGTCCGTTTAGCAGTGACAGTGTGCTGCCCGGCTGCTCTGATTGTGTTTTAAACACAATCAGAGCAGCGGGGCAGCACACTGTCACTGCCGAGCGGACCTGCACATAGTGTGCAGCCGCCGGCAGCCTTAGAAATCAGAAAGGGGGCGGGGCCTAAATCCCCCCCTCCCCCTAAAATCGCCCCGGGTAAAGCAGTTGTCTATATCCGCTCCTGTTGCTCAGTGCCATTGCTCACACAGAAACAGGGGTAGCAGTGTTCTTGTCACTCTCCAGTCTCCAGTGACATTGCTCAGTGCCATTGCTCACACAGAAACAGGAGGGGAGCAGTGTTCTTGTCAATTGACAAAAATTGACTGGAAATGACTGGAAATTAATGTTATTGAGGTTAATAATAATGTAGGAACAAAAAAGAGCAAAATTATGTGATTTTAGCAAAAAAAAAATATAGTGATTTTAGGGAAAAAAAATAGGGATCTAAAACCAAAACACGGGGATCAGTGAACATCTCTACTAGATACATTTATAGCCACATTCTTATCACTGCCAGAGCCGCTAGGGCGCAGCTGTGGAAGGGAGTGCTACAAGCCACTCTGTCTAAGGTTAAAACTAAGGTACAAATTAGTTTTGAGATTGTAAACTTTGGGAGCACCATATTACACTGCTTCATCCTCGCCATTGATGAAATGGTTTGATTGCCATGTATCATGCCTACTCTCCCGGAATTCCCGGGGGGCTCCCGAATTTCGTTCCTCACGGACTCCCGGAAGAGTAGGCAAAACTCCCGAAATTTGGCGAAATTCACGGCAGTGAATGGAGGGGGCGGGGCTTAATAGCAATCGCTCCGCACCCTCATTTCAATGCCATGAATTGAATTTCGTTTTTTTTATAGTGGGGCAATGGTGACACGAAATGTCACCACGCCCTCCTCCTGCCCCATGTCACAATGTCACATGACTTCTCCCCCCTGAATCTCCCGAGGGAGATACCGCGGAAATAACCTGTAAGTCTGCCTAGCTCAGTGTTGGCTAACCTGTGACACTCCAAGTGTTGTGAAACTACAAGTCCCAGCATACCCTTTCAGCAATAAGCAGCTATATTTTGGCAAAGCATGCTGGGACTTGTAGTTTCACAACACCTGGAGTGTCACAGGTTAGCTAACACTGTCCTAGCTGCTCGAAAGACCCTGTTTACATTGTTACTGCCCTGCATTTGAAAGTTGTCTAATGTTTGTGCATTAATGTGGTCCTTTAACCCTTTTCCCTTTTTCTTCTGTACAACTATATATTTGATAAAACATAATAAAAACGATTGATGTAAAATAAAAAAAGGTGTTCACTGGAGGGGGGTAATTGGGCTATTTTGATTTCAAATGACAATCCATTTGAATTATTTTTTTAAAAAAACTTTGATTTAAGTGATCAAATGTCATTCTTGCCTACTTTCATACAGGCGACATCCGGGAGACGGGCGTGACTAATGAGCGGGAGGGGGCGGGGCGCCTCGAATCGCGTCATTTTGAACCCGTCCCCCGAGTAAAATGACGTTTTGTCGCGGGGGGGATTTGGTGGCGGGGCAAAAGTGATTTGATTCTCGGTGAATCGCATCATTTTAACAAGGGAATTCCGAGATGCGGGAGAAATGCCAGCTCTCGTGGGAGCCCGGGAGACTGACCCGAATTTCGGGAGTCTCCCGGACTTTCCGGGAGAGTTGGCAAGTATGTCAAATGTATACAAACGTTGCTGAACTTGTGTCTGTTTGGAGAAAGAGATCTGATTAGTAATACTTGAAAAGTACTGATTTCTCCCACCTTTGCGGTAGCGTACAATTCAGACACTTTTAAAGAACTAAAATCCTGCATATAGTTTCTGTAGCAGATCCGGTGCCAGGATACTAGTGAAAAGGTCATAAAATCATGAAGTCATTTTGTGGAATTACCAGCTCCGTTCATTGACTCCTTGGGTACGCTGGTGCATGAAGAACTACAAGTGCTAGCATGCCTGTGGCTGCCAGAGCACCCTGGATGTTGTGGAACTACAAGCACCAGCATGCCTTGGGCCCGCTGCAATGCGTAGCTCCACGACAGTGCCTCCTTCTAAGAACACACAAACCAAATGGTTTATTATTTTATTTTAAATAAATTCTCCCCAAATTCCTAGGATGGTACTGTGATCTTGGTTTCAGAGTAAAATTTGTGAATTCATTTTATTTTGAATAGAATTAGCTTCTGACCCCGTGATTCTTCGTTTGTGACACAATTTAGATGTCATTCATGATTATATAATCAGGATTATATATGTGTGCCTGTAATGATATTTAAAGCCCCTGGTTGAAGGCCTGTTTACTCAGGCTGACAGAACGACAGTGAAGATGATATCACTTATCATCACCCCTTCAGGGGACAGGCTTGTCTACTTTAACAAACACGGTCTCCGTCATAAGAACTGTTACTTGCTGTCAATTACCTGTATGACAGGTAATTGACAGCGTGAAGTGTGATACTAGAGTACGCTATGGCAAGGCAGCACAGTCATACAATTGTGACACAAATGCTCTACACAACAAAAACAATTTTGCCAATTTTCCATTGTCCTTCCTGGCACACCTTCATCCAATCCGTTGTTATGCCAGGTTTGATTAATCCTGGCAGATGCCAAACCTTGGCTCACTTTGTTTCCTGTTGATCCAGAAGCGGGCAAAGACAACTTTGTCCCACATAAAGAGAAATAAAATCGCTCCCACCTCCAGAATAGTAATTTATCAAGCCTTAAACCGTGAATTAACGGCTGATTCCTTTAGGCATATTTAAGCATGTAAGCAATTTAACAAATGCCTAACGAAGGCGATATCAGAGATATCTCCTGCACAATACCGCAGTCCTCGTAATTTTCACCGGGGACTGCAAATTATGTTAAATTTATCAAGCGACACCCCGATCCTAGGAGAGGAATCTCCGACAGTCTTCGTGCTCTCCCCTGTGTTCATTAATGGAACTGTCCCCTTGGTCGCGCATGCGCAATAAAAACCGTCAGAACAGAAGTTGTATTGAGAACGGGGTCCTCGCCAGGACAGTCTCTTATCTGATGCGCAGTCCCGACATGACTTTAATGGCAAACTGCTCCGTTAGGTCATTAGTTATGACTGCGATGACCGATGTTACTTAATGGACCCAAAGTGAAAACCATGTTAAATAGGCCCTTTAGTGTGTTATACCATTGCAGAATAGCATAACTCCTATATCATATATATTCCCCTGTAGAACGCCCTCTACAACATACTTGCCTACTTTTTAAACTCCTGCTCTGGGAGATCCTGGAGGAGAAGTCATGTGACAGGGGGTGGGAGGGGGTGTGGTAACGCTATTGTGTCACAGTAGCCCCACCCCCTGCTAGGAAAAGACGAAATTCATGGCATTTCATAGTAGGGGGCAGGGCTTAGTGACGCAAAATCTCGTCATTGGGTTATATAATTTGGACTATATTTTTAAACAGAACAGCAGTAACATATTTTAGACTTGCGATACATATATATACATATATAATCGTTTCAGAGTGTATCGATGTAACAATCTGTAACAATTTATGAACTACATATGTGCTTGTGATTTTGATAAGGTTGTCACATGCTCAGCAGATCTTCATTGGTTTGGACCTTGCAACCAATCACATGCAAGGGACAATTTCCTATGCATCTTAGTGGCTTTCACTGACAGCTCTAATTGCTGAGACCTTGGACTGGTAAACGTGGTCCAACAGAAAAAAAAGAAGTCGAAAGAAGAGGAAAGTCTTGTAAAAAAAAAAGGCATATCTATAGTCATTTTATTAAAAGCAGTTGTTTGTTTTATTTTAGTGTTGTTGTGTAATGTGGTCTAATGGACCCTTTGCCCATTATATAGGGACTCTAAGAAGTGGCACATGTTCCATCTGCGGAGTCCCACTTCTTTCTCTACCCACCACTAGACGACAAACGACTGATTGGCCCGATATCACAGTAGCGTGTACCCTGGAACGATTATCGTTCCAAAGCACATAAAACCGTTGATCGCGATTTTCAAACAGACTTGAAAATTTCACTCGATGATGGAACAATGTCGTTCCAATTCTGCAGTGTGCATGCACTCTGCAGATTTGGAACGACAATTTGGTATAAGGTAGGACACCAGAACACAGGACAGCTGTCACTTGCAGCCGATGGTTATGACAGATGAAAAGCACAGATCTGAAGGTAATCGTGTACAGTGTGTATGTAACGCCCCCTGCGGGGAAACAGGGACAGACGCAACACAAACAAACTTACCTTATGAACGATGGTCACCTCCAGTCCGCCTCCGATATCCCAGCTGCGATCCGATCCCAGCAGATCCGCAGCCGCAACCCTTGTCACCTCCAACCACGTCCCTCTAGGAAAGAGACAAAGATTACGGCCGTGCCTACCAGGTAAGGGCTGTCCGAGAATACGGCAACGAACAAGGACACTCTCAGTCCAAGCCCACTTGCCGCCTCCTCGCTTTGCTCTTGCGAAGACGCGGGGGACTACAGGCACTTAAGACCAAGACTAGTCCGAGGACTAATCCCGGCTTAAGTACCTCACACACCTGCCGGTGAGGGCCTAACCGAAAGGGGGAATCGAGCGTGATACTCACCGGGACACTCCCACTTCCGATCCGGTTCTACTGCACCTTCCCGACTCCTGCGGACGACAAGAACACACAGCCTCCCTCTGCGCTCTCAGTGAGACTAAGATGGCACCCACAAAACTGGACTGACTACAACAGCGACCCGACCCTAACAACGTCCTAATGGTCGGCAACGCAACTAAGTCAAACCACTATGACTAACTAGGTGTGGTGCACTAACGGAACTGCTCACTTACACACTACGGGGAACACCAGCCGGTGTTCACCGACTATACCGGAGGGCGGTTCCTAACCCCCTCACCCAGGTCTAGCCAAGGAGACTGTCTCCTTACGATGGGGTCACCCACGGATCCTAAGGACCGGCTGCTTCAAGCCCGGCTGAGGCTCAGTGGAACAGCACACTAACCCGCGGGCCGACTGCCGCACGGAACAGCCGATCGAACTGAACCGCCCGACTGCCTGTACTCGGGTATCTCACACGTGTCCTTACGTCCGGAACCACAGGTCCACCTGCACGGAACCGGCCTTGGGGACCCTCAATCAGAACCACGGCCGCCCCTGGAACTGCCTCAAGGTGTGCTGCACCTGTCGTTGGTAAATCGGTAATCATTTATATTGCCTGTAGTGTGTACCTTGCCTAAAGCAACGAGCCCAGGGTATGTATACTATGATTGAGGGGGAGCAGACTGCAAGCTTCTCTGAAATCATGCTCGCTAGTTATAGAAATGACAAGGAAGATTATGCTGCTCTTCTATTCAATTATTGAAAATAGTAACACTGGTGAAGCTATGGAACCTAAATAAATATAATTATTTTACCTTATTAATCATGTGTAATAACTTATATAATACTGACTCATCTCTGTTGTCTAACTAACAGGAAACTGTTTTCCTTCTAATTTTCTGTACATTTTCTTGATTTCTACATACAGTAATTATAAAAAGAAAGCAGAATAGGACATTTGGATTGAACGGCAGGATAGTCGGTTGAGTCGGCCTGGCACATCTTCCACAAGGGCGCACCTAAACCTACTGCAGGGGCATCTGCCCGCAGATGGAGGTGTGAAAGAAAGGGGTCTGTGCTTCGTAGGATTAGACCGAGTGGCTGTGTTCCTAGACACACAACAGAAACGGCGGACACAAGCGCAGTTGCTATGCTGGAATGCAGCGATGATTTGTGGGTGTGTGTTTTTACTCACAAGGGTGGATTAACACATGGTCCTGAAGGGCCGCTGCCAGGGATCCCCAGCCAAGGAGCAGAACTTGCCAAGCTAGGAGTCCAGATGTTGTCCAGGGGCTCGGGCTGTGTCAAATCACAGAGGATTCTACTGCCTAACAAGAGATGCAGCAACTCTGTACACCCCGAAACCGTGCACCATTGTGTACTAATGTGATAACATATGTCCAGGAAAATGTTATATTGAATAAAAGTCTCAGTGTACTCCTGCTGTCTCCTTGTCCCTACAAGGTTTCTGACAAGCACAGCGTAGAATTTAACTGATTCCATGCTTTGTATTCACAATGTACAATAACATTCAACAAGCTCATAGAATCATCATTATCTATGTGGCACACACATAACTTGAAACATCATCATCATCATCATCATCTGTGTGGAGTTTGTATGTTCTCCCCATGTTTGTGTGGGTTTCCTCCGGGTGCTCCGGTTTCCTCCCACACTCCAAAAACATACTAGTAGGTTAATTGGCTGCTAACAAATTGAAGTGTGTGTGTATGTTAGGGAATTTAGACTGTAAGCTCCAATGGGGCAGGGACTGATGTGAGTGAGTTCTCTGTACAGTGTTGCGGAATTAGCTCTATACATAGTGGCTGCTGATGATGATGATCATACAGGTGTCAGAAATGTATTTTTCCATTACAGGGACAAATTAATAAATAGAGCTTATGTCACTTTTAGGACCATGCTCTAGAGGTGTCTATTAAATGAGATGTCCAGCCAAATCAGTTAGTTGTATATTTGAATGTGTGTTACAGTTAATGGTGCATGTAAATGTACCACTACACGGTGCTGTAGGGAGACCTTGCACCTTTCCTGCCTCTTCAGATCATGACACCTCTCGGTTACATGCAGCTTTGTCGTCTGTAACACGGGTTTACAGGTAAGTGACTCCCAAAAGATCAGCACAAGCATCTCCTGAAATACTGAGTGTTGCTTTGAACATTCGAAAGATCGGATTGGCTACAGGTTGCTCGACCGCCCTGGGCGTAACGCTGAGAGGGGGCGCAGTCTTTAAATCTTTTAGGTTTATTTGGTTTTCCTTCTCGCCCCCGAGCGCTAAAATCTTAAGTTACGGCTCTACCCTCAAACACACCTTAAAAAAATGATATAAATAGATAAAAGGAAGGGTTTATTTTGTGAGGAATCACGGAAAAAACACATTTTTAGAAGATTCCAGGTATAATCATCATCATCATCACCATTTATTTATATAGCACCACTGATTCCGCAGCGCTGTACAGAGAACGCACTCACATCAGTCCCTGCCCCATTGGAGCTTACGGTCTAAATTCCCTAATATACACACACACACACACAGAGAGACTAGGGTCAATTTTTTTTTTATTGCAGCCAATTAACCTACCAGTATGTTTTTTGAGTGTGGGAGGAAACCGGAGCAACCGGGGGAAACCCGCGCAAACACGGGGAGAACATATAAACTCCACACAGACAAGGCCATGGTCAGGAATTTAACTCATGACCACAGCGCTGTGAGGCAGAAGTGCTAACCACTGAGCCACCGTGCTGCCCCATAAACGAAACGATGCTCATAAACGAAAAAATGTGTTTGCTTTGTTGTGTCACCAAAAGTAAGCCCTATCTGTCCAGAAAAGACCATAGAAAATTCACTTAGGTAGAATAAGTGGGGCCTCCAAAAACACATACCATTGATTCTGAAAGGATTCCACAATGGAATGGACAACGCTGAATTGCAACCCTTAATTACATTGCTTGGCTCCAATATGCAGCTCTCTCATTAGGTTAAGTGTTTTCTCTTCATGGCATTTAAGAGGCTAAGTGAAACTACTTCTTGAGGAAAAGGCAAAATCAGCTTCACTGAAGACCCAGAAGTGACGCTCTTTCAATAAAACCCTCAACTGAGTTCATGGTCTTTCATCTCGGAGGTCACTCAATCAGTCATAGAGGCAGCTGTTCTTAAAACAACATAGTCCACTTAATTGGAGCCATGAAAGAGACTGTATCAAGTGTACAGTTTGGCCTCTTTACCTCTTCCCTGATTTATGTGTATCGGCAGTAAGCGCTCGTTCCCACAGGCCAGAAAAATGGGTAAAACTCGTGATAGCTAACTGGTGCTATTACAATTGTACTGTTAGCGCAATTGTGAATGTTATATTGAGTTTTGGTTTATGATAACTTTTTGGGGAATATTCTACACTATATAGAGAAAGAGAGCCATCATTTGGTAAAACCTGTAACAGTCTGTGATGAGAAAATAAGTTCAACAGTGACTATAATCACAAACAGTGTCCAGGTTGTGAATTGGTGGCATGTTTCAGGGGCGCTGTCAAAGAAGCGTCCGCGGCTGCTGTATAGGACAGTGCCGCTATGGTGGCCACTTGGTTAGCGCAGGGGGGGGGGGTTTCTGGAGACTCAGAAACCCCCCCTGCGTGCGCCACTGTGTTTACTACCTGTGCTTCTGACAAGTGTATAATCAGGCAACTCATGTGTGCAGTCACATTGCCCCGGGGCTACTCAAAGTCTGAAGACAAGTCTGCAAAAGTACAAAATTTATATAAGACATATTTCCCCTCCAGGACATGCAAGGTCAGGCTGCCCTTACTCTTGGCCAATCTCTTTACAAGATTTCCTACTGTGAATTAAGAGACTTTTTATAACAGAAGGTATTCACATTTTCACAGCACCATAGGATCTGTGGGTAGAGACATATAAATAGCTTCCTACTTGTGTTTAATGGCCAACTATTCATCCATACTACCATGGATACAACCAGAGGTGGAGAGCCATACACTTGAATACATGTTAGCACAGTAGCTCCCAAACTGTGTGCCATGGACCCCTGGGGTGCCTCTGCGATCTCACAGGGGTGCCGCGGCCAGGGCCGGTGGTAAGCAAGGCGGGGGACTACTTGGTAATTTATTTGGATTAGGGGTGCCTTGAAAAAATTTTGAGACCCTAGCAGTGCCTCGAACTGAGAAAGCTTGGGATCCACTGCCTTAGCCAATAGAAGCAAGGGGCGATGCAAGGGTACGCATGTCTCGTCCCCAACTGTTGTGGAGGTAAAGTTTAAATGTACATTTTTTGTGCCTGGGGCATAATGCTGATTTATTGCAAAATAGCTATGAGCATGTGAATACCTTCTGTTGTAATGAGACTCTTACTGCAGCATTTGTAAATAAAATTACGTTGGTTCACATTTTGTAGCCCATCTGGCCACGGGCTTCATTTAGAATTATGGGCAAATCCAGTTAAAATTGACGTACCAACCGTTTTGAGTAACTAATCTCTACTTAACTCTGGTTTTCAAAATAAATGTTGTTGATTTATTCTAATCATGTTTGCTATAAATACTTTTACACTTACACTTGTCCTGTCAAGTTTATTTTGAGTAACAGTCTTTTTATAGCCTTTTGGCTTCTCATTTAGAGAGTGCTTTTTATATGCTATCCTGGTGTTTTGCAGTCTTTAGTGTATTTATACCTTTGCCTAAGTTGTAGGGTTTACTATTGTGCATTGTTTTATCCGCTGCCTTAGAATTTTTTTATTTTAGAAATTCCGGCAATAAGTAATTTTTTTTTTTATCTACCACGATGGTGGACATTTTTATAAACAGGTCCTCTAGCAAATTATGTCATAATAAACCATCTGTTATTATGTACGGCCTATATATTGCCAGTACCCCCAGCTATTGTATTGCAAGAGGATTAATACACCTGAATGACTGACAGGTCTCCACGAGAAGATTAATTAATTATAGGATTAAAAGGAAACATCTACTAAGTGTTGTGCTCTGAAAGCTGACTTCCTAGCACTATTGTATAAACTAGGATCGGTATAACAAGCGTATGTTCTATACATTGAACTCTTAGGGTCCGATTCATTAAGGAAAGTAAAGCAAAAAAAAAGGAGTAACTTTGCACCTGGGCAAAACCATGTTGCATTGGAGGGGGAGGTCAATTTAAAATGTGGGGACAGATTTATAGTTGGGGTAGGGCATGTCCTACATCAGCTTTAAATTTCAATGTACAAATAAAGCTATCAAGTATTTGTGTGCTAGATGAAAAAACAGCCAGTATTGGACCTATGTGCAAAATAATAAACTAATTTGCACCCCTTGCATTGTAACATGGTTTTGTCCAGGAGAAAACTTACTCATTTTTTTGCCTTAGTCTCCTTAATGAACCAGGCCCAATATGTTTATATTAGACAAATACAAATAGCAAATTAAAAAAATATGGTTAGTGTCCCTATAAAAACCGAACAGCTACTTGGCACTATATGTAGTATTGTTAAACATTTTACTAAACTGCATATTGAATCAATATTCCTTGCTAACATATGGAATCACTGATACACACATACGTTTTATTGTTAATATTTGCTTTCATTGTTATGTATTTTGGCCAGACACACTGCATCATCAGGAAATGTTATATTGTCTGTTCTGTTTATCATTTATGGTGCCCAGGGTTCCTAGCGTTACATATTGGCAATTAATTACTGATGTTCTTTTGGAATTAGCCCCCCCCCCCATTAAAGTTTCAACGCCAGACAGACCCTTAACCCCTTAGTCAATCCAACTTGCAGAATACCTTTTAACGTTGCCATATGCTATTAAGTACCAACCCCCCCCCATTGTTACTTGTTTATTCATTTTTTACAGGTAGAATAGCCATTTTTCTTATGATGGAAATATATATATATTTCTATGAAACAGAAATATGTGTACACTCAGTGTCGGACTGGGGCATGAAGGGCCCACCGGGGAATGCAACACTAGGGGCCCACCAAAGGGGGTGTGGTCAGCCATCTTAGAGGCGGAACCAGACACTAGAGGGGGAGTGGTCAGTCCACGAAAGACAGCTAGCACCTTAGTGTAGTGAAACTACAAGCCCCAGCATGCTTTGCCAATATATAGCAGCTTATTGCTGTAAGGATATGCTGGGACTTGTAGTTTCACAACAACTGGAGTACCACAAGTTAGCCAAGCCTGCACTAGACTCAGAACATTTGACAGACTGTCCTACCTGTTGTTGTCACTTTTACCACCTGTGGCTGCTGGTTTCTTTAGTTGCGGCTTGTCTGGATCCAGGAATGTTGAGGGCCCTATTTGGAAAAAATAATGGATACATTTAGAAATGCCAACCATCCCTGCCATTAAATCAACAGCACCCACATTCAATTGTACACCCAAACCACCTCAGCATTAAAGGTCCCATCACCCCCTCCCTATAGTGTTCTCTGTGCAGCCCCCCCCCTCACTAGAGTTTAGTATAGTCAGCCCCCCTATAGTTTAGTATAGATAGGCAGCCCCCCTATGCCACATAGTAGTGCCCCCAAAACAATGCTATGCCACACGGTAGTGCCCACAATGTTAAGCCACGCAAGTGTCCCCGATTCATATTATGCCTGCAATAGTCCTCTCAATTCACACACATTTTATATATATATATATTGAGAACAGATGTAATGGGAGACCCCATATACTTTGTATGATGAGCGCTACCTTAGTACTTTCTGGTAAAAATAAAAAGAAGGTGAAGAGGGTGATGCTGCCACTATTTCCAGGGGGTAGAGTATCCTGACAGTACTCAAAAAAATGAAAATTTACAGGGTTTTATGGGATGGGCGCAAATCAGGGGGGAAGTGGGACACACAAGGATACAAACATACGCACCTATTTGGACTGTAATGTGTATCTAATACTGGGTGTGTGTAATGATCAACAAAGCTAAATTAATATCAAAACCAATACTAATAACATTGTAATCCAGTGTTATCAAGATAAAAAACTGTAATACATAAATGATTTTTTAGCCCAAACAATATAAACAACTGGTTAAAGTATACTTACCCAAAAGTTGATTGATGCAGCCTCTCTGATCTTCTCCCTTCAGCGGCGCGGGAACATCAGCTGACAGGGTGAGTGGGCGGGTCACATGATCGCAGCTGCGATCGCATGTGAAAGGTGAAAGATGACTGGCTGTCAGTGACAGCCAGTCATCCGCAGCAGCGGGGACGCCGGAGAGGAATGCGAGCACCCTGGTGTGAACAACGGGCCTCCAGGTAAGCTCCACCCACATCTAAAAGGGGGTGTGGCCGTAAGGTAGCCGGGCCTACCGGTAATTTTACCGGTAGTCCTGTGGGCCAGTCCGACGCTGTGTACACTATCAAAAGGTGATGTTAAAAAAATGAGTGTAACCCTTACATGATTCACAAAAGTCTGTGATGTTAAATCCATCCAAACGTGGGCTAACTATGGGCTTGATTCATTAAGGAAAGTAAGGCAAAAAGTTTTCTCCTGAACAAAACCATGTTACAATGCAAGGGTTGCAAATTAGTTTATTATTTTGCACTGGCTGTTTTTTCATGTAACACACAAATACTTGATATCTTTATTTTCACACTGATATATCAAGTTGATCTAGGACCTGCCCTACCCCAACTATAAATCTGTCATCATATTTTAAATGTACCTCCCGCTCCAATGCAACATGGTTTTGTCAAGGTGCAAAGTTACTCTTTTTTTTTTTTTGCTTTACTTTCCTTAATTAATCAAGCCCTATACGTTTTCGGATCAAATGTTTCGCTGCCATTGCCTGTACTGCATCATTTTTTGATTGGATGCATCAGGGTGGTTGCTGGGTATTTTCACACCTCCACAATGCCCACATAAATACCCCAATCCATGGCATTGATTCACCCAAACATAAATCGCAAAACCCTTTCTGGGGCAGGCCGTCAAATGTAAGTCTGTCGGACCTTTGCATATATTTATGTAATGCCAAGTTTCGTCATATAAAAAAAAATCCATAATCGAAAGTTCCTCACAAGAAGATTCCATAAATCTTCATTCATTAGATTGTTACTCCATCATCAATGACATTATTTATCAGTCTCCTGAGCACATTTAAATCCAATATAAGGATATTTTCCAGCTGCTCTGCTGTCCACTATCCTCTCTGAAAAGACAATTTTAGTCTGCTGAACAGTATGGTCTATTCTTGTTTCACTGCTCTGAAAATTGTGTGTGAATTTATTTTTAACTCTGAACCCTGGCCTTCTACCGATAGTGGACAAATAGCGCAAACACCAATAAAAAGTCATTTAACGGGTCCTGAACCGCCATGTGCTGCAGTTTCCATGGGTGGAGGTAGATCAGGGAGATTAGTAGGAAGATGGAAGGTCTTGTGTTTCGTGAGAGTCCTTCTTTCTCATTGAAAACACTGTGGAATCGACCAGTGGTGAAATGCGTTTAAAATTACTTACACGCTGTTAGGGCTAACGGCTACCTAGATAATCTTTTAGAACAGATTGGATAGAGGTCTTCACTGAAATATAAGCCACCTTTCTCATAGAACTAGTGGCGTTCGTAGGTACTTGGATGCCCCCAGGACTTTAGCGTATTAAAAGATTATCAATGGTGGCCATAGCGCAGTGGTGGAGGGTAACCCGGAATTGAGGAGGCAAGTACCAGAGACAGTCCAAAGGTCGTGTGTCAGTAGCGAGCAGGATAAACAAGGACGAGCCAGATGTCAGGGCAGGTTGCAAGCACGGGTAATCCAATAGACAGGCAGAGGTCAGGGGCAATCAGCGTTCAAGCAAGGTCAGAAAATAAGCCAAGGTTTATAACAGGAATCAGATCAAAGATAGCAGAGTATCCACAGGAGAGAGCATGTCAGGAAGGTGCAGTACACTGGACGCTATAACGGCAGGGAGGCCTTCACTGTCTTAAATACTGGGTTTGTCCAATCAGGAGAGAGAGAGCCAAGGGGGATGGAATTGGCCACAGAAGGCTGTTTAATTAGTTTGTGCCAATGCGTATGCACCCAGCTGTCCACACATGCCGGGACTCCTCTTAATTATTACCATACAGACCCCTGGGACCTGTGTCACAATACTTAATGGCTATGAATTGCTAAGTATCAGATCTACAAGGTGGAGGACACAGTGTTTGTAGCACATACACTAACCCTCTCCCACAACAGCCAAGCTCATTAATCATTCTCTAATTGAGTCTATGAATGTTTGGAATTGTGCAGGTGAGCTCCGCTGACACTTGATGGGGTTGAAACCGCTGTTGCTGGCGTCTCTGCAGAATATTCAATAAATGCTCATTTATGCTCAGATCTGTTGGGTGAGAAGGCAGTGACTTATAGATAACAGCAGCGTGATGCTCATCCAACCATTGGCAACCACACATGGTCTATGTATGGGGGCATTATCATCCTGGAAGGCACCCCTCCCATACGAAACACGGCAACATGGATTTAAGAGTAGTACTATTACGTAACAATTGATATTCATATTGACTATGCCTTAAGATAATGATTGCCCCCTTACCATGCCAACAACATTGGTAGTCCACCTTCCTGCCCTGCCGTGTAGTCCATCGTCTGTGCTCTTTGCACCACTGGACTTGCTAATGTGCATTGCCAAGTGTGACGAAAGATTTATGTTCTACAACCCACCCATGATATCCTGCTCTGTGGAGTTCTCGTCAGACCATTTGTGATTAAACTGGCCGATCGGAATTTGCTGGCGCTACATAAATAAATGTTGATGATGATCATCATGGCACAAGTTGAAATTGGCAGGCAGTTGATCTGCAGTTGGTTGCCTTGCATTTCAAATGAATGCACAGATTCCACGATCCTGGAGTATGCAATTATGCCCACTGATGTCCTTGGCATCAACTTAGATGCTGTTGCTCTTAAAACATTAGAAAGTTGGGTTGTGTTGGTCACTGAAGATCCTGCCAAATGCTCCCCATGCTTTGGAACAAGGTATTCAATACATGGGCCACATAGTGTTTGCGCTGGATGGTCTACTAAACTCTACTTCCTTGCTCTTCCGCAGGTGGGCGTAAGTGGCAGAATCGCACATGTCTCCATAGACACATATGCCAATGCCAACTTTCTGGCCATGCACAGAGAGATTTCAGACACGATACGCTACTCAAACTGGCGGACATCAAAATCTGCGTCTACCCCAAAGCGTCACCCAGCTGAATCATTTAGTACAGTACCATTTATTTAACCCCTCTGCTTCAAAAGCTGTTACTTTATTACTACCCGCTGTATTACAATCTATGTCATGTGTTGAGAAAAGAAAAATAGCAAGTAATGGAAAATTTGAAGGTAAAGTTTTGAAAGGCATGGTGACAAGCCTTCATAACACTTCCCAGCAGAACTGAGAATTAATCTCTCTTATGGGTAAGGGTCAATGATCCCTCTTTGAAAGTCACTGTGGTGTCCGCCAAAGTTCGCCGTGGCAGTCCAGCATTTTTAGAATTGAAACTGGCCATGTTGGGGTTTACTGGCCTTTCTGTACACTTTATTAATCCATTGCATTGTTTATAGAACATAAAAAAATATTACAGCACTTTTATTCTACTTTTATACACTTAGGGCTAGATTTACTAAACGGCGGGTTTGAAAAAGTGGAGATGTTGCCTATAGCAACCAATCAGATTGTCTCTGTCATTTATTTAGTACATTCTACAAAATGACAGCTAGAATCTGATTGGTTGCTATAGGCAACATCTCCACTTTTTCAAACCCGCCGTTTAGTAAATCTAGCACTTAGTATGCAGTCATTTTCTTGTAGGGAAAAATGATTATCAAAACCATGGAGGGGAGGAATACTAGGGTGCGCCGGGGGGTGTTGGTGCAGAGCTGGCTTAAGGCTTTGTGGGGTCGGGCCACTTAGGACCATATTGGGCAGGGTATTCATTTTATGATTATGTTGACTCTGCCCATCCAGGAGAATTTTTTTTATTAAGGTCTGGTTGTATTTCTGCTACTTTGGGAGTGAAATTAGAGATATAAAGGTCATCTGTACTCCAGGCTAGTTGGGTTCCCAGATGCTTGATTTGGGAAATTTGCCATTTGAATGCAAAGACACTTTGCAGACCCTGGATTATATGTCCTGCTGTATTAAGAACAAGTGCTAAAGATTTAGAATAATTTTACAGTTTGATAATTGGCTAAACTTCTAACAATACAATTAGTAAACAGTTCTAACAATAAGTTGAAAAAGTTGACCGCTAGGAACCCTATGGTAGCCAGAAGGTCATCTGCGAAGAGGACGAGCTTAAACTCTGTGTCCCCTACACAAACGCTGGATTTTTATTTGCTTAATTAACACATCAGCCACACTTGTGTAGAATCCATTGCTTCCAATTTGCTTGGATTCACTCATTTGCACAAGTGTGTTTTGGTTTTTTTTGTCTTCACCTTGTCCAAAAACAACCCAAGTCCCTTGAAATTGGATAGAATTTTAGCTGCTTCCATGAAATAATGTTTTCAGCTGCCTACAACCCTCATTGGACCATAAGGTCCTGTTCATGTCTACTCCAGGCACATGGGTTTGTCGGAGAGCTGTGTCTTTGGCATCAGTTCCTGTCAGCATGCCGGTACCATCAGACATCTAGACCTTCGGTTTGCAGCTAAGTCTGTTTTTATTGCATTGGTTTTTGTAGCCAATTGTTTTGGGTTATTTTGTTTTTCTTACTTTCCTTCCATTGCATTATTCTTCAAATTATAGCATCCTTTACACCCCGCTTCAGATCCCTTTTATCTTTATTGCCCCCTCACTACATCTCTCCCCACTAATTAACACCTAGAACATCTCATTTATCTCTCTCTCTCTCTCTCTCTCTCCCTCTCTCTCCTCGCTCTCTCTCTCCTCTCTCTCTCCTCTCTCCCTCTCTCTCTCCTCTCTCTCTCTCTCTCCCTCTCTCTCTCCTCTCTCTCTATCTCTCCTCTCTGTCTCTCCTCTCTCTCCTCTCTCTCCTCTATCTCTCTCCTCTCTCTCCCTCTTTCTTCTTCTTTCTCTCTCTCTCTCTCTCCTTCCAATTACCAGACCCTCCCCTCCACACCTCCCATTAATATAATTCTGATTCAGAACACTATATCCACCCTTTAGACCCCTGAAACCATGGAGGACGCCACTGCGCCTATTGTCTCTCCTTACCCCTTTATGGCCTGAGTCATTAAGGAGAGCAAAGCAAGATAAAGAGTAAATTTGCTCCTGGACAAAACCATATTATAATGCAACGGGTGCAAATTAGTTTATCATTTTGCACATAAGGAAATGACTGGCTGCTTTTTTTCATGTAGCACACAAATACGTGATAGATTTATGTTTGCACTGAAATTTAAAGTTCATCTAGGATATGGCCAACCCCAACTATAAATCTCTACACTATGTCTCCTGTCTGTTCACTCTCCGTCTTCCTTATGCTGAATTGTTTCTGTACGCTACGCAATTTGCATAAATAAATATCCGTATTTTTATTATTCTGCCTATATATACGCTTACTGTACTCGGGTATGTCTTTTTTATTTCCATTTAGATGATTTGTCATTTACTGTTAGTTTGTAGCTGTTGATTGTATTATGTATTCACTGTTTCATTTGTGACTGTGTACTCTACCCATCCTCCTATGTACGGAGCTGCGGAACCTTTGAGGCACCTTATACGTAAAAGCTGATGATAATGAATTCACAAGACCAGCTTTTTTTTTTTTTAATAAATAATTATGGAAATCTTGTCACCGTGACTTTCAAAACTTCCGATTCAAATTTTCCGTGGCTGGCTGTTTTCATTATCCTCGATTCAAATTTATCCGATAGTATTGAAGGAACAGCTTTTGCATCAGAAGGGTTAAATAAATGGGACGGTAGTGGAAGATTTGGCTGAGTGACACTGTGGGTTTAGTAGGACAATCTGCTGTGTTGCCCACTTGTTGCATATAGTGTTCCAGAGCAAGGGGTGATAATTATCTGTGAAGCGGAGACAGGTGCCAGCTGAAGAAGACTTAATTACTTGGTATTACCCACACCAAGTGTGGGAGATACTCCTGGGGAAAGCTCACCAGGAGGACCTCAGCCAAAGTGCTGCGGCCTCTCCCCAGGACTGACACACATACAGTAAATCCAGGCAGAGGCCTGCTGTTCCTCGCCAAAAGGCTGACATCTCCTTCTGGCCTGGAGTCCTTAGTTGCTCCTTGAGTCTGACTTAGTCCTGGAAATTCTGATCCTAAACCTGGCACTCTGCATCCGTTCTACTGATCACATTAGGAAATTGTTTGGCTTAGCCTTAGCATTCATGGCAGAGGGAGAACGCGGAGAGTGGCTCCCCCCCCCCCTCCTCTGGAGTAAGGGATGGGAGGAATTCGGTCAAAAGGAGAATTTAGGCCATAGAGGTGCTCTCAGATCTAAACAAAAGCTTTATGTAATTATCGCAGTGCTGTGTGGCTCTGCAGTATTCACCTAGCAAATTACTTTGTGGCACATGTCCATTTTTATCTTATTTACGAAAAACTACTAAATGTGTCGGAGTAAAACTTTGCAGACTTTCTTTTGTACAACTGTGCAAAATAAACCCATAGGGTATATGCACCCTATCCTACTAGGGACCATAAACATGAGTTGTGGTTACCGCAGGACTTATCCATGAGTCAGAAATGCCAGTGGACAGGACCTACATATCATCATCATTTATTTATAATGCGCCACTAATTCCGCAGTCCTGTACAGAGAACTCACTCACATCAGTCCCTGCCCCATTGGAGCTTACAGTTTAAATTCCCTAACACACAGACTAGGGTCAATTTGTTAGCAGCCAATTAACCTATCAGTATGTTTTTGGAGTGTGGGAGGAAACCGGAGCACCAGGAGGAAACCCACGCAAACACGGGGAGAACATACAAACTGCTCACAGATAAGGCCATGGTTGGTAATTGAACTCATGACCCCAGTGCTGTAAGGCAGAAGTGCTAACCACTGAGCCACCGTGCTGTACATACAGGTAGATGGTTCAGGTGAGCTTGATATGCGTTTCCTCTCTTTTACGAAACACAGGGAAGTTTGTTACAGTTGTTGAGTAAGGACGCACCAAATCACTATCCAGGAGAATAGACCAAAGACAAAGTCAGGGCAGGCAGACAATAGGCAAAAGAAGGCGTCAGACAGGTCCAAACCTCCAGAAAACCGCAAGAAAACCGTACACTAAGGAGCCAAATAGAACCTAGTATGGGCAATGCACAATGTGCGCTAGGTTTGTATAGTAGTTGTTTTTATTTGTGATTCTAAGAGGTTTCACTGAATACTTCAAAAGAAGGAAAGGGCGCTAGAAAACTCTCAAATGGACCAGCAATAGATTAGGGCCATTCGTATTATTAGGATCTGGTGTTGTCAAAATATGCCTTAAGAAAGTGTCTGTCCGTTTAGTCCTGAATGCAGTAGGCAAAGGAGTAATTTAAACACTCACTTTCTTAGCTAACTAAACATCTAGATAATTACCTTTAGCCACTGATGTTGTAAACGGACACACAGATCTGTTAGAATTACCATTAATTAAAGCTAGAGAGGTTTGCATTCTCATTAATAATTTGAGTGAGTACTTATTTTATTTAATACTGTTATCCTTCATCATTATCATCATCATTTATTTATATAGCGCCAGCATAGTCCGTACCGCTTTACAATTGGGACCAAAACACAGTAATAAAAGAATGCTGGGTAATACAGACAGACAGGAGATGAGAGGGCCCTGCCCACAAGCTTTACAATTTAGGGTACAATGAGGGTAAGTGTTGTATATTGCATACTGGTCCAGCCAGAATGCAAAGGTAAAAAGTGCTTAGAGGGCTATATGATCCAGTCACACGGCAATGTTGGCGAAATGGTTGTTGTCTTATGTGAACTGTGTAGAGGGTGGTAATAGGGTAACCTAGGGAGGTTAAGAGGGTGGTTGAGGAATATTATAAGCGTCCCTGAAGAGGTGAGTTTTCAAAGAACGCTTGAAGGTTTGAAGATTAGTAGTAAGTCTTATTGTGCGAGGGAGGGAATTCCACCAAGTGGGTGAAGCCTGAAAAAAAGTCCTGTAACTGGGAATGGGAGCATGTAATAAGTGTGTATAGGAGAAGCAGAACGGAGGTGTCAAGTTGAGGGATTTTTGAGACAAGTGAGGCGATGTATGTTGGTGCAGTTTTGTTGATGGTTTTGTATGTTATGTAGCACGGGCACCCTTCTGTTGATGCACACACAAACAACTTCTTGCTTTTTACTTTGCTTTATTTGCCAGAATGGCAAAGTATTTTATAACATAAAGTTTCACACACTTTCTTATGACCCCAATGCTAAATTAACAGAGGCCAGCTCTCTAGACACTGGCCAACTTATTCGGCATCGGTCACACTGAACAATAAAAAAAAAAACAGGTTTAAATACTTTACACTCCTCCCACAGCCCTAGCTTGATGGGCACTTGATACTCCCACCTTGCCTTTCAAAAGGCGTTCTCTGCAGGTGTTCTGCTTGATTAATTTCACCGCAGACACACCCTGTGAGCTTGCAGTTAGCTGTGGAAAAAGAGACTTCTAAAGCACTTTAAAATATGTAACTTAAATCACAATCTATACTATTATATTGCCACACATATGTCTTCCACCTTTTTTCTTTGAAATAGATGCACTACTGTATAAGAGTGTAAAGTCAGCTGAACACCTAATTCCTCTCTTAGAGACCTGGTTTCAAATCACTTCCTTTGTCACATATCCCTTCCCCTAGCGTCACCAAGTAGGTTGGGGCAGACATCGCGAGGACAATGCATCTGCATTTTTGTGCAAAATCATCGGTCTGTGTTTTAGTGCAAAAAGGTTGCAGTGCCAAGAACCAGAGGGTTATCTTAGTATTTACCTACCGGTTGTTCTGCATCCGCCGCTACGGGGCATGATCTGTTATTAATGAGAATTCTCTGCCTAAAAGATAATAGTGCAGAGCTTCTGTGTCCCATTTCATGGCAAGAAATTCCTTCTCTACGGTAGCGTATTTTCGTTCCCTTGGAAGTAACTTCCGACTCAGATACAGGACACGACACCGGAGGCATCGGTTTGGAGGAAGAACTACTACAGTAACTCAACATCACGTATTTCTCCTCGCACCTCACTAGGGGGGGGGGGGCGAAGGGAGATCCAGGATGTTACATCACCGCGGAGTGCCTTCGCGATTGTCCTGGAGGCACTCCGCTGCTCATTGACTATGCCCCTAAAGGTTCCTGTTTTAAGTTTTCAAAGATCGCTCATAGTTTGTAAGGTGGACTTGTCATTGAGGCTTGTGTAAGAGATTTCATACATCCACAAGCATAACAATTGAAAATGTGGCAAACTATACCAAGTAAACTTCGCCCTACAAATTTCCATGGAAGCCAGTTTTTTCATTAGCAAAGTATCTGCTGTAATCTTATCACAGATAATATCACTATTATTCCCGTTAGTAAGAGTTGATTGCTTTTGGTAAGGCCACATTTATTAAATAAGCCTTATAAAGATGTTTCCTTTGTGTTCATGAGGGATGGATATGTAGAGACGAGTTTCACACATCATCAGATCTACGATAACAGCCGCCGACTGCCAAAACAAGTGGTACCGCAACAGCCGACACTTTGGCGATTGAGAAAAAATTACTGCCTGATGATAATCCATCATGAGATTTTCTGGACAAAAGAGGAATAATTAGCCTGAATTTCTGCCAGTCACCTTCTGGCTTCAAATGTAGTTTACAAAAAAGCAAATTAGACGTGTTCAATCTGTTCCGTCCTAAACTATGATGTAACTTTGTAAAAGAGTTCCTGTTCTATGATTTAGCATAGAAAGATTTTTACAACGAGAAAACGACACATTGTGGGTCTGATGCAGAGTTGAGTGGAAGCACGTTTGCATCGCAGAAACCGTTCATGATTGGTTGATTTCTATTTCACCTGTGAAGCTGCTGGGTTCTTCATTAAGCTTGTATATATTATAGGATTTTTTGTGTGTGTTTATCTAAAAAATATTGTGTTACTTTTATGCGTAGACAGGAAGGAAGGTTATATCTGCTGTATTATATGACACTCGAAATGCGTCCAACGTAGCATATGGCTGATATATGATTTTTCTGTGTGCACAATTTTGGTCCCCATGTACGTTCCAGTGTCTTGTCCATGTCTGGTGTGGTATTTGTAGGTACCAGGTTATAGGGGGCATGACTGCACTGATTTATGGGTTTTTATTGGGTTTTTTTTAACTTGTGGTACCAATGAATTCATGTTACTTGTTTAACCTAAAAGCGCTGTATACAAATATTTAATAGTTTTTGCATAAGGTGACTTCGTGCAAGGCTTACACTTACTGAGATCCACTACTGATGTCACCTACTAGATTTATAATTCTATACAAGTGTGATATCAGTTCTCCAAAGTGTTTGGGATTTGGTCAGGGGTATAATGCTCCATTGCTGGGCCCTCCACCAAATTTTGCTATGGGCCGGCTATTGCTCAGCTAAGCCCTGCAAAGGGACGCTGCAGTTCAACCACAGGACTTGGAATTTTCTGGATTACACCACACCTCAAAATATTGTCTTTCCAAACTTTCAGTTTTGGGTGAAATATGTTAAGCAAACCACCATTCCTAAAGTTTACTTACCTGGGGTCCATTGTTCAGGCTAACAGGTAAGTCCCGAACATCTTCCACACATCCATCATTGGTGCCCATACTCTTGCTGGAAGCATATTGCAGCTGGAGAACACGCCGTCTATCTGAAAAAGACCAGGTCAGCGGTGTCACGGGCACTAGGAGTCTTTACCCAGGGATCACCAGGTGATGGACTTACCAGAGCAGTATAGATGGTAATATGGTACTCTGGTAGCGGGGTGATCACGGAACAGGAGACAGCAGATGGTAGAGAATGCTCGTGAAAGTCTATGACTAGCAGCACTGGTAATATATATGTAGTAGTACACGAGGAACTGAATGGACAAAGGAAACGTGAGGGTAGTCAGTGGTCTGCGGTAGCAAGTTGTACCACTGCTATAGTGAGTAGGAATGTCCAGAAGCAACGAGGAGGTGATGAAAGTCAGCGGTCTGCGTTTAGCAAGTTGTACCGCTGTCTAGGTGAGGGAACGGAATCCAGGTGGAGGTATCCGAGAAGTCAGTGGTCTGCGTTAGCAAGTTGTACCACTGCTATATGGAAGGATACTGGAACAGGAATCAGTGGTCTGCCTCTAGCAAGTTGTACCACTGAAATATATATGTGAGGAGGAGCACGGGGAGACAACTGTAAGGCAAAGTATACACGGGCACACTGAACTTGATCCCACGAAGATATGCACAAAGTAGAAATAACAGAGCAGCACTGCACTAATATACAAAGTCACAGGAACTATCCAGACTACAAGGTAACACAGTCAAATGATGGCAAAAGTCTCAGTGGATAGGCAACTTCAGAGAAGAACAACTCAGTCCAGCAAGGTATGCAATACACGAGCACAGTCAATGATAAGTATGCATACCGTGGTTCAGAAGAGCAGGCTGTCAGAAAGGAGTGCAGGGATACCTGAGCTGCAGGAGGCCGGCAGGGTGCAGAGTCCCAGCGAAATGGAAGCGGTATCCAAGTAGGTGCAGCGCACAGGATGGTAGACCAGCAACGATGGAACAATACTCAGGAAGCAGTAGTATATAGGACTGGTCACCTGGAGATCACTGAAGAGTAGAAGCGGTATCCAAGTAGGGGCAGCGCACATGTAGGTAGACCAGCAACGATGGAACAATACTCAGGAAGCAGTAGTATATAGAACTGGACACCTGGAGATCACTGGAGAGTAGAAGTGGTATGGCAGAGAAGACAGCAGCGGAGCGTTGACCCAATGCAGACAAGCAAGTAGACACAGGCAGGAACGCTGTAGAAGCACGGAGAGCGGATCAGCTGGCTGCAGACACTAGTAGAACTGAAGGGTAGCGGCAATCAGGATACTGCAGGTACACGGAGGTAGCGGATAGGAATCAGCAGGTGCAGTCACGAGGAAACACGGGAGAGTTGAGGTGAGCAGGAACTGTTGAGCACGGAGGCAGCGGATAGGAATCAGCTGGAGCAGTCTCGATGAAACACGGGAGAGTTGAAGTGAGTAGATAACTGTAGTGCACGGAGGCAGCGGATAGGAATCAGCTAATACAGTCACGATGAAACACAGGAGAGTTGAAGTGAGTAGATAACTGTAGTGCACGGAGGCAGCGGATAGGAATCAGCTAATACAGTCACGATGAAACACAGGAGAGTTGAAGTGGTCTGGAAACCACAGGAGAGTTGAAGTGGTCTGGAAACCACAGGAATCAGCTGGGCTGAACACACGAGGAAACACAGGAACACCTTCAGAGGCTCATGGGGAATGAGACTCCAAGAGCAGGCCACGAGGTATTGACCACAGGTGCTTTAAATAGGGAGTGTTGCCTGATCAGCCAATTAACTAAAAGGAACAGGTACTGAAGGTTTAAAAGGGCTGCACATGCGCAGACCCTCAGGATGGTGGACGGACATGGTTCCTAAACACACGAGAAGTAGCACTCACAGTCCGGTGAGTGACAAGCGGGAACGTATAGAGTGAAACATGATCACACTACGAAGAAACACGTAGACATCATGGGTATATTTACTAAACTGCAGGTTTGAAAAAGTGAGGATGTTGCCTATATCAACCAATCAAAGTCTAGTTATCACTTATTTAGTGCATTCTACAAAATGACAGCTAGAATCTGAATGGTTGCTACGGGCAACATCACAACTATTTCAAACATGCGTTTAGTAAATATACCCCCATCTACTTGTAGGACAAAATCACCTGGCAGCAGCAATCACTTTTTTTTTTCCTTTCTGGTTGTTGTTGCAGGTTTCTAGATGATAGATCACATACCTGTACTTTCATCATCAACATTTATTTATATAGCGCCAGCAAATTCCGTAGCGCTTTACAATTGGGAACAAACATTAATAAGACAATACTGGGTAATACATACAGACAGAGAGGTAAGAGAACCCTGCTATAAAACTTACAATCTATAGGACAATGGGAGTTAGAAACACAAGGGCATGTGCTACATCATATTGCACAATGGACCAGCCAGACTGAAAAGGTAAAAGTACTGAGTGGGCTGTGTGTGTTGCAATGTTGGGTAGAAGGTTGTTGTCTTGCGTTAGCAGTGTAGAGGATGGTAATAGGGTAATCTAGGGAAATTAAGATGATGGTTGAGGAATATCATAACCTTGTCTGAAGAGGTGGGTTTTCAGTGAACGCTTGAAGGTTTGAAGACTACAGGAAAGTCTTACTGGGGGTGGGAGGGAATTCCACAAAGTAGGTGCAGCCCGGAAAAAATCCTGTAACCGAGAATGGGAGGATGTGATGAGTGGAGGAGAGTCGTAGATCTTGTGCAGAACGGAGGTGTCGAGTAGGGAGATATTTTGAGACAAGTGAGGAAATGTATGTCGGTGCAATTTTGTTGATGGCCTTGTATGTTAGTAGAAGAATTTTATATTGGATTCGTTGAAATACAGGCAGCCAATGTAGAGACTGACAGAGTGGCTCAGCAGAGGAATAATGGTTTGTAAGGAAAATCAGTCTAGCCGCAGCGTGCAAAATAGATTGTAGGGGTTCAAGTCTGACTTTGGGAAGACCAGTAAGGAGGGAATTGCAATAGTCGATGCGGGAGATGATGAGTGCATGAATTAATGGTTTTGTGGTGTCTTGTGTCAGATATGTGCGTATTCTGGAAATGTTCTTTAGGTGTATGTAACATGATTTAGATATAGAGTTGATGTGGGGAATAAACGACAGTTGTAAATCAAGGATTACACCTAGGCAATGAGCTTGCGGGGTGGGATTTATGGTCATGTTATCGACAGAAATAGAAATGTCAGGCAGGAAGCTTCTGTTTTTGGGTGGGAATATTATTAATTCAGTTTTTGAAAGATTGAGTTTGAGTTGGCGAGAAGACATCCAAGATGAAATGGCAGAAAGACAGTCAGTAACGCGAGACAACACAGATGGTGAAAGATCAGGAGAGGATAGATAAATTTGTGTATCATCCGCATAGAGATGATTTTTTTCCGTAACATATATTTCACCTATTTTTATTACTATACAACTGCAAGATGCCCAATGATTATTGGAGCACTCTGTGACTGGGGCAAAGTTTTGTTGAGACCCCGGGTACATGCACAGATGTATGTGGTTTGTTTGTCAGAGATACTAGTTAATCCCTCTCCAGCCCTGGGTTAGAGTCCCATTGTTTCAAACATTCTCAAGGGAAAGACTTCTGAGTTCTTTTAGTAATAGAGATTGGGCCCTACTTTGACAGTCACTTTGTGGGTGTATAAACTACTTTTTATTTATGGTTTGAATATATTTTTGCTTTTATTTGTCACTGAAACAGCCACTGAAAAATGCGAAACCAGCTTTGGACCCGGCTCTTGTCTGTATTATCGCATGTGCGCTTAAATTTCCGCCAAGACACAAAGTTTACTGAGCAAGATAGAGGTGCTTGCCGAAAAATATATATTTGCACCGAATGATGGCGTAATTGCAATGGTGCACCTCATTATCCAGACAATGCCCGTATCCTTCCACTATCGTGACTAGTGTAAGCCATAAGTGAGGCTAAACTAAAAAAATAGAGAAATGTAAAATAATTAAAGGGGTGATACTAAAGGAGTGGGAGATTGGATTTTGATTTGACATTTATACGTTTGCCTCTACAGATCCTCACTGAAGATGCCACACAGATAAGACCCAGTTTAGGAATCAAACTCATTCTCCAGGGCTCTGAGGCAGAAGTGCTAACCACTGAGCCACCTTGCTCAATGGTTAACGGTGCATGGTTATGCTAAGTAAATATGGCCCATGGAATCCAAAAGGTGCTGAGTCAGCTCAAATCCCTAATATGAAGTTGCCTAATGGATGTATCTTCATTATTTAGTACTTATAAACACTTGCAATGTGTTACACACCTGAGTAAACACAAGGAATGTCATCTTTGTCAATTTAACGACTGATTTAATTGACAGTTAGTGCAGCCCACAAATCAACAGGGGTGTCATATTTACTTTGAACAGTCAGACTGGACAAACATTAGAATGTTGACATCTTGAGAGCACAAACTCATTGACATTAACAAATACATTATTATGGCCCTATAGACAGTGTAAAACTACACGGCTACAGGAATGTGTCACGCTTATTTTTGCACTTGTTTTATATGGAGGATTGAATGGATTTGCAGTCCAAGATGTCTGCATATGTGGGGTGAAAATGTTTGCATCTTCTGGTGGGAGAGCATTCCCTATAACGTAATGCTTCTTCTAACAATACTTGTCATGATTGTCCAAATCAGGAAGAATCCCGGGCTTTACTAATTAAATAATTACTGAACACTGCCTGGAATATTAACCCCAATTGATGGCATTATAGAGCATCTGTCATGTGTATAAATAAGTTGTTAATTCATAACTGGTTTGAAAATTAATTTGCCTTCGGCATGTAACTAGTATGTCTTGCTGATGCATGCTCTCCAAAGCTTTCTGTCAGCTAGTATTCATAAATCCTGTTTCAGGAATTTTTCAGGAAGCTATATTCCATTTAATGAAAAAGTAGCATGGTTATTACCAGTTATAGGTGAATATTCATCTTTTCTTAAACTGTTGTCTGCTATCCTAGCTTGTATAGCTTGAAACGGTCGTTCTTTCTCTGCTGAGCCACTCTGTTAGTCTTTACATTGGTTGCCTGTATTTCAACGAATCCAATATAAAATTCTTCTACTAACATACAAGGTCATTAACAAAATTGCACCGACATACATTTCTTCACTTGTCTCAAAATATCTCCCTACTCGACACCTCCGTTCTGCACAAGTTCTGCATCTCTCTTCCACTCTCATCACATCCTCCCATTCTCGGTTACAGGACTTTTTTCGGGCTGCACCCACTTTGTGGAATTCCCTCCCTCGCACAGTAAGACTTTCCTCTACTCTCCAAACCTTCAAGCATTCTCTGAAAACCCACCTCTTCAGACAAGCTTATGATATTCCTCAACCACCCTCTTAGTCTCCCATATTGCCACCCTCTACACAGCTAACACAAGTCAACAATCCTCTGACCTACATTGGTACACACACAGCCCACTCAGTACTTTTACCTTTGCATTGTAGCTGGTCCAGTGTGCAATATGATGTAGCACATGCCCTTGTGTTTTAAACTCCCATTGTCCTATAGATTGTAAGCTTGTGAGTAGGGTTCTCTTACCTCTCTGTCTGTATGTATTACCCAGTATTGTTTTATTAATGTTTGTTCCCAATTGTAAAGCGCTACAGAAATTGCTGGCGCTATATAAATAAATGATGATGATTATGATGAAAACCCACCTGTTTATAAAAGTCTAGCAGTCCTCCACTTAACCATGTCACCATGTATTATAACTCAGCCTCTTTCCTCTTCCATCTCTCTCACTCTTGCTTCTTGCCCTCATATCTGCTTACATTGGCTCACCCCCATGTGTCAATGGTTTGCCTGCCCCTTTCTCTTTAGATTGTACGCTCTAGGGACCAGGGCCCTCTTCCCTTCAGTTCTCATTACCTATAACTTTTGCTCACCAGCTACACTTCGCACCTCCTCCTTGGGCTCTCTGCAGGGCCGGACTGGGACTAAAAATCAGCCCTGGCATTTAAAGCACACAGGCCCACCTCTGTTGATAAGCTGGAAAAAAAAAAGTGTGCCGCAGTGCAGTGGCGGTGCCGCCAAAGGCGTAGCTTCATTATGTTGGGGGCGTGGTCAAAATGGTGCGTTGATACATACATTATAATAAAACATTACATTTATCAGACCCTCCCCATCCACATTACGCCACCCTCCCAGATACATTATGACACCCCCAGCCCACTGTACTTATCTATGCTTCTGATGCTGCTGACATTCCTGTAGAGTGAGCAGGGAAGCTCTTAGTCTCATGAGATTAATAAATCTCGTGAGACTTAGAGCTCCACGGCTTGCTCTGCAGGCTGTGCCCTGTCCGGGACGGAGCACAGATCCCCCTGCTGACCAACTGGATTAAGGCTCGGGGGGCCCGGGCCCTTAAGTCAGGGGGGCTCCTATGATGTAATTTGGCTATTAGACACATTTTTGACAAATACAAAGGCAATACTGTGTGCACTACTGAAAGGGGCACTCAGTTCTGCCTTAACAAGCAGTACAGTGTGAAGCAGGACATATCTCCCAACTGTCCTTGTAGTCAGACCAAATCCTGACTAAGTGGGACAGTCACCCACCAAATTCAGAACAGTTGGCAGACTGTCCTGGTCTCTCCTACCTGTCTTGTCATGGTCACCACTTGTGGCTGCTGGTGTCTTTAGATCAGTTGCTGCTTGTCTGGATCCTGGAATGTTGGATGCCCTATTTGGAGAAAAAAATGAGCAGTTGAAATTTAGCCCTGGTTTTAAATCAATATAGCATCCATGTTTTAAAATTAGGCCTCACTGCAGCCACAACATTAAAATACTAGTATTCACATTTGATAAATACATCTATTTCCCTCCAACTAGCCCTGACATTAAATAGTATTCCCATTTAATAAATAAAACTATTTCCCTCTCTCCAAAGCACCCCAGCATTAAATTAAAAATGCAATCACCCCATCTGAAATTGATAGGCCCCACTATTAAATTGCCCCCACCATCACCCCACAAATTGAATAGCACCCAATAATTAGCCCCCACCTGCAATTCCCTATTAGATTAACAGCTTACCTCCCATATTATATTAAGAGCTACCCATACACACATTATTGTCATACACCGGCCCTCACACACACACACATTATGGTCATACGCCGGCCCACACACACATACTATAGTTATATTGTTACACACATACACACTATAATCATACCCTGTCACACACACACACATTGTCACACAAATAGCTCCCCTGTCACACAAATAGCTCCCCTGTCACACATATAGATCCCTTGTCACTCATATAGATCCCCTGTCACACAAATAGCTCACCTGTCACACATATAGATCCTGTCACACAAATAGATCCCCTGTCACTCATATAGCTCCCCTGTCACTTATATAGATCCCCTGTCACTCATATAGATCCCCTGTCACACATATAGATCCCCTGTAACACATATAGCTCCCCTGTCACTTATATAGATCCCCTGTCACACAAATAGCTCCCCTGTCACACATATAGATCCCCTGTCACTTATATAGATCCCCTGTCACACATATAGATCCCCTGTAACACATATAGCTCCCCTGTCACTTATATAGATCCCCTGTCACACAAATAGCTCCCCTGTCACACATATAGATCCCCTGTCACACAAATAGCTCCCCTGTCACTTATATAGATCCCCTGTCACACATATAGATCCCCTGTAACACATATAGCTCCTCTGTCACTTATATAGATCCCCTGTCACACAAATAGCTCCCCTGTCACACATATAGATCCCCTGTCACTTATATAGATCCCCTGTCACACATATAGATCCCCTGTAACACATATAGCTCCCCTGTCACTTATATAGATCCCCTGTCACTTATATAGATCCCCTGTCACACAAATAGCTCCCCTGTCACACATATAGATCCCCTGTCACACAAATAGCTCCCCTGTCACACATATAGATCCCCTGTCACACAAATAGCTCCCCTGTCACTTATATAGATCCCCTGTCACACATATAGATCCCCTGTCACACATATAGATCCCCTATCACACAAATAGCTCCCCTGTCACTTATATAGATCCCCTGTCACACATATAGATCTCCTGTCACACAAACTAACCCCCCCCCCTCTTACCTTGTGCCCTCCGCGGCGCGCTGTGTAGTCTCTCCTAACACATGGTGCTCGTCCCATGTGACATCTCCAGAGCCATTCATAGAAGAGAGGGGAGGAGGGGAGGCGCGGCTACACCAGGAAGTAAGTGTAGTGCCGACCCCACCGCTCAGCACACAGACTGTCATGCCGAATTCTGGCATGACAGTCTGTGTGCTGAGCAATGGGGCCGGCCAGCTAGTAACCGGCCCATCTGGCCATCGGCCCTTCTGGCATTTGCCAGAAGTGCCAGATGACCAGTCCGGCCCTGGCTCTCTGCCTACTGACTCCTCTCCTCCACTGTCTTCGCACCTCTTTCGGTGGCTCTAAACCTGTTAGTTGCACCCACACTAATAGGTACAGGTTCAGCCTGCGCTGAATATACCCTTTGCACCCCAGTAGCTGAGTTGTAGTGTTATTTGTTTACTGTACTGTACTCTTGTACCATGTACTGTCTTGTTGTTTGCTGTCTGTACGGTGTTGTGGACCTCATGTGGCACCCTATAAATAAAGATTTATAATAATAATAATAATAATAATAGTAATAATAATGATATAAAATAATAATAAAAATAATACCCCAAATGCAAGTTAAGCTAGAAAATCTGCAGTATGTACAGTATTTCTCTGATACAAGCTCTGTAAAACTTTAAAAAGCAAAAAAATTAACTCGTCCCAAAACCATTTTTGAGGGTTTGCAGGTTGTGTAGCACTCTCAAACCACGCCCCCCCAATTGGGTGTATATTTTTATAAAAGGGACATGGACTATTCATATGAGTGTGATCACACCAAATTAAGGACTTGATTGGAGGATTTGAGGGTGTAATTTGGGGACATGGACATTTTGGTCTTGGTTTCCATTGAGGAATGTTGGGAGATTCCTAATTTAAGTTCCCAGGTCACATCTAACAGTGAAGGGTCTGGCTGTTGTGCTAATTTCAGCCGTGATGGCAAGCTGCTCTGAGAGCAAATAGCAGCCAGGGTTTTTCAGTAATTAAAAACCGTCCCTACATCTAGAAATCCAGACCAGAAATGTTGTTTCTCGATCCAGTCTTTTGCTGCATAATTGTTACTTGGCAAACAAGCACGATGACCCAGCAAATGTCAATTAGATGCTGAAACAGCTCATTTTGGATGCTATAATGCTATAATAATCAGGGGACTCATTATAAAAGAGAGAGTTCTACGCACCATTTATGTTTGAGAAAACACAGACTGAATCCTGCAACAAATTAACTACATACTCCGCTATTAACATCACATACATCTTGCTTGGTCTACGATATGATAGTGTTATGATTTGAAAGTATTTCTCTGTAAACAAGGGTGTATTTAAGGGTAAAAGTTTAAAGTGATGTATGCGGGGAACGCACTGTCCCACGTGTCCTCTGCAACAAGGACGGTATTCACCCCCAAAAGGGTGTTTCCATCTGTTGTGTAATAAGATCCTTCCTTGATATAATGTATTCTGGTCTGACTGGCGATAGAAATATATATTTTTTTTTTTTTAAAAAGTAACCATTTATATGGAAATTTAATAAGGGCGAGTGCAGAACGCTCCATGTGCAAGGTGTCTTTTAATATGTGTTGGTGAAAAGCAAATTGTGATAAAATGACATTAAGGGAAGGGTATATTTACTAAACTGCGGGTTTGAAAAAGTGGAGATGTTGCCTATAGCAACCAATCAGATTCTAGCTTTCATTTTGTAGAATGTACTAAATAAATAACAGCTAGAATGTGATTGGTTGCTATAGGCAACATCTCCACTTTTTCAAACCCGCAGTTTAGTAAATCTAGCCCTAAGTGGTAAAGATAGAGACATAATGGCTAGAATATCACAAGTTGCAAAAATGTCATGTGATCAAACTGACTTTCCTGTAGGTACACGTGCAGCCTCAGGGGAGGTGGTCAGCACGGAATTGCCCCCCCCCCCCCCCCAAGGCTGTATATACCCAAGAAACTGCCATATCAGATTTTTCTTGGGGCCCCTGGAGACTCCCTTTAAATTCTTACGCAAAAATGGATGACATCCCAGGATCTCCTTATCTATTAGTCCTAATCAATATTAGTTAAAAAGTTTTAAGGGGGGCTGTATATATTCCTCTTTGAAATGTACCAATAGCCTGCTCGAGGTTACCACAGCCGTATTGTGAGCTGAACCAGTATACGTGAGGGAGTTCTCCATTCATGAGGCACTTTGTGACTCATGACAAGCTAACCATTGGTTCCACCCCACAAAATGGCTGTCCCAACGACGCTTTCATTTACTTTGCTTTGAATGTAGAAAGCACACCGAAGGAATAAAACTTCTGCTCCTTCTCTGATATCGTTTCCTGTGCTCCTCGTGAAGCCATGAACAGACAAAGGAAGTTGAGCTTTGTCCACTGGTGCTGGCACCAGGCCGTTGCCGACAGCCTCCATTTCCAGCTCTGGGCCAAGACCCGTTTCATATGGCTCAGTGTGAACCAATGTATGCCACTTCCTTTTCCCGCCCCCACCATGATATCACTCTTTCTGCTTATGCATTTGGCATGAGCATTAAACACCTATAAAAACGGCACCAGCACCCCAAGTTTTGTGATATTACCCCCACACTAAATATTTGTGCACAATAGATGCAAATCAGTTGCTGCATACCTTCAATGGGGGAAACACTTCTGAAACTAAAATGTCTGCCTTTGTTTTTAGAGCCTATAACTGTGTCAGACCTCATAAAAAGTTGGTAGTCTCGGTAGAACTAGCTCTTTAAATTTTGAGGTAAGTTTCTGTGGTTGTAATAATTTTCTAAAAAAAAATAAATAAGCTTTGGGAAGAATAGTGGAAAATTGAATTTTTTTTATATATATATATATATATATATATATATATATATATATATATAGCACATAAGTTGAAAGAATATTTATTTGGTATGTTAGCAAAATAAAGCCCTATGTGAAAGAATAAAGCTGAAAGAATAGTGACTCTGCACCAGGGGCTGGGGGTCAGGGGGAAATTTTCCACCCGGTCGGCCCTATAGTGGCCTACCTTGGGCTGGGTCACTGGGCCACCTCTATTTTTTTTTATTAAAATGTTCCTAATAGGCTGCTGATTTGAGTCTTGCCCCCCTGAGCAAAAATTTGCCAGCCCTCGCCTGCTCTGCACACTATAGAGATCTATGGACACTGCCGATGCTGAGTGCATACACACTGCAGAATTGGAACGACCTTGTTCCATCATTGATCAAAATTTTAGTCCAGTTTAAAAAATGAATAAAGCGATACGATGTGCTTTGGAACGATAAACGTTCATCGTTGGAGCGTACACACTACAGATATATCGGGCCAAGCAGTAGTTTATCGTTTGATTGGCCCGATAATCGGGTGAAAACCCTGTAGTGTGCGCCCAGCCTTAATGAGTGCAACATTATCTGGCCAGTTGACCAGACAACTCAATGTCCCGAAATGTCTAACTTGACCACCTAAATTGGGCACAAATCTAGTTGTTTGGTGATCAGGTCCGACAACCAGAAATACCCACTTGTGGGCAGCTTTAGTTTGGTCACGGGTATAACGTTTTAACCAAGCAGATATTTTTCATCTACGTCTTTAAGATTAATGTCCTCCTCAAGCAGTTAAACAATTAGTTCCACAACCCCCGTGTCTGTGTCTACGTCCCCTTTGTACGTCAGGAAGAATGAGTAATCTGATACAATCCGGTGTTTAGATTTATCAGTAAAAACACTATTGATCAAGCATATTAGTCAACGATGACTGTTTATTAGTCAGTGTGTAAAGAATACTTGGTCGGATTTCTGTTGAACTGTTTGTAGTGTTTTCTTGTCTTACAAAACGTTTATGTCTGGCTACACAGCTGAGTGCAACAATCTGTTCTATATCTAGGTCTTTCAGTCTTGTCTGATTTGTGGCAAAGAATAATATATATCTCAGGATGTTTCCATACACATTGTATAATCAAGCCCAGAGCTGGAATAAACACAGGATCCAGGCAGCCACATCATCTAAATATATTGCTGATACCTATAGCTTCCAATATAAGGACCTCTTCCTTGGTTCTTAAAAAGTCTTAATGATCCACAGTGGCTTAGTGGTTAGCACTTCTGCCTCTCAGCACTGGGGTCATCAGTTCGGTTCCCGACCATGGCCTTATCTGTGTGGAGTTTGTATGTTCTCCTCGTGTTTGCGTGGGTTTCCTCTGGGTGCTCCGGTTTCCTCCCACACTCCAAAAAACATAATGGTAGGCTAATTGGCTGTTATCAAATTGCCTTTAGTCTCTCTCAGTCTATGTGTGTGTATGTTAGGGGCTTTAGATTGTAAGCTCCAATGGGGCAGGGACTGATGTGAATGAGTTCTCTGTACAGCGCTGCGGAATTAGTGGTGCTATAGCTAATTATTGGTTAGATACACTCTACTACAGAGTGTATCTTTTGCCTTCTTCCAATTAGTCTCAACATACAGGGGCCTGGGCGGTATAAAATATTTTCTATGGCTTTCACAGTTACTACTTGGTCATTGACTCTCGCTGACATGCTTACTATAGCCGGTTGTGCTATCACTACCTAGCCAATGGAGAATCAAGAATACCATCGGCACGCTTGCAAAACTAGAAGTTGGCCACACGTGTGACGGTTTCATTAGTCAAGTTGGCAAAATCAGATCAATCGGATCGAATCACCACTTGTGTGACCAACCATCAAAAATGGGCGAGAACAATAATAAGTTATCTGTATTTTTGTCGTTCCTGGTTAAAAAATGCAATCGGTCAATGTCTGTCTATACATTCGGGGGATCCTGATGTTCGGCAAAGTGTAGCCAGTTTAATTTTTTTCTGTACCTGTTAGCAGTCTATTGCTCTTCCCTAACCATCCGTCTTTTTTCTCCTGCTAAATGTGACTGTAAGATTTTTGGTACAGATACCTCTTTGTAGTTTATATGTCAGGGTGTGACTGTGGGTTAAAGTATATTGGCCAAACGAAAAGACCTTTTAAAATCAGAATTCTTGAGTACATTTGAAACATCAAGAATAACCTTGAGGACCATACATCTTAAGACAATTTTTCAAATGTCAATCTGCAAACCTGGCAGGGTTAAAGTTTAAAGCTTTTGAAATAGTGCATAGTGATATTAGAGGTGCAATAGGCTTCCTAAACTCGCCCAAGGGGAAACCTATTAGAAAATCACACTCAATACTTTGGGCTAGATTTACTAAACTGCGGGTGTGAAGAAGTGGAGATGTTGCCTATAGCAACCAATCAGATTCTAGCTTTCATTTTGTAGAACGCATTAAATAAATGATAGCTTGAATATGATTGGTTGCTATAGGCAACATCTCTACTTTTTCAAATCCGCTGTTTAGTAAATATACCCTTTGTGTCCTTTAGGATTAAATAAAGGGAGTGACATTACCCCATTTATACTGTTCACTTATTCTCTGCACATATTGTTTTATATCATCATCATCAACATTTATTTATATAGCGCCAGCAGATTCCGTAGCGCTTTACAAATGGGAACATACAGTAATAATGCAATACTGGGTAATACATATAGAGAGTCATTGAAATATCATAATTCTTCACTCTGGCTAAGTCTAGGGGGTAATTTGTTCCCCCCCCCCCTCCCCATTTGTGCTTGATAAAATCCCTAACTCTTTTGATTTCTTGCTTGTACTTGGAGCTCTTTGCGCTTCCTGATCAGAATTTCCTGCACTGATGAGTCTTAACAATGGTGCAACAGTCTCTCTGTGGATGAAAAGTCTGTCTAGCAATGCAAATCGTGTTTACTTAGAAGGCATAAATAACATTTTGGAAAAGAGTAAACTTTTGTGTATCATTGATATAAAATATTCAACTTACACTTAAATTGAGACCACCTCATCGTTTTGAGACAAACATATTGTAAGGGAACGGTAGAGGGATGTGGAACATGCCATTTGATGATAAAACTTTGATTTTCCTAAGCCAACAAAATGATTAGATGAAAAATACATGGAAAATGTAGGTTGTGTGGGAACAGAACATTCGCTGTAATGTATCTCAATATACACTTGTATATATATTCCGAATAAGTGACAGAGAACAGGCTTCCCAAGTTAAACCTAACACTCCTTCACCTCATAGACGCATCCCGTGAATTTGGATTTAGCAGATTGTATATATGTAAACTGTATATATTAAATCTAAATAGCACGGGGATGTGTTTAAACCTCGGGCTGTTTATCTTACAGTCTTGACATTTTAAATCTTTGCATTGGACTCCGAGCCTAAGTCAGAAGTGTCTCCCTTTATACAAGTCAAAGAAAGTTTGCAAGAAATGAAATACAGTACATGTACTGCACAGCCCACACGGACAGCGGAAACCAGAACTTGTTTTATTGCCTGTAGCTGTAATTTAGGGACACTCTGTATAGGCCGCAAACTAGTAAAAAAATGTTAGTAAACATTAAAGTAAAAACCGGTATAAATCAATTTGACATATTTTCAAAATAACAGCACAAAAAGAAGCAAATACCAAAATAATACAATCAACAAAATGTAATAGCAAAAAGTCAAAAAGTAAGAAAAATGTTAGTAAACATTAAAGTAAAGTAAAACCCGGTATAATCAATTTGACATATTTTCAAAATAACAGCACAAAAAGAAGCAAATACCAAAATAATACAATCAAACAAAATGTAATAACAAAAAGTAAAAAAGTAAAAGAAATATATATTTTGCATCTGCCATTGTCTCCCTGGGGCTCAGGCACAAAAAGTGAATTAAAATCAATGTCTGCTGCGAAACTTAAATAGCCTAATATGCTGATAATAAAAGAATTGTGTTTAATCATATTTTCTTAACATACGGTGCATTCTTCTTTTCTTTCAGCAGAATACTACTTTCCTTAATAAAATGTTTGCAGTTTAATTTTGTTGTTATATTTTCCTCTTTTAAGAATATAGGCGATATTGTCAATACATCAATAGGGGAACGTCACAGCCAATGTGAGTAAACAATGAATAAGCACATTCTGTTCCTGCCGAGCTCGCCAGAAGTGTTCGTGTTAAAAGTGACTCATCTATACCACAGATCAAAGCAAATTAGTCTGCAAAACTCAAAGCAGTTATCAACTATTACAGGGTTGGAAAATATTATTGTATTCAAGTTTCTTTAGAGGTGGGTGGTTTAAAGAGAGGTGAAGAGGATGTTAAAAGCAGACGGGCAGATGTTGAATTATCGAATTTTAGCTCAGTAGGACTGTCTGGGAGTTGTAGCCTGATATACTGATAGAGGAATGTGTTCTGAATAATGCAAGGACAAATTGGGGCTTTTATTCCCCTAATTTACAGCTGTTTGTTTTCAATTCGCTTACTAATACTTTACAAATATTTAAGTTAACTGTTTCATGCCAGCGGAAAGCCCGCGCTCTTGCAGAATGCCTGTGTTTTAGGTCAATGATATTTTATTTAGAATCTTTTTTCTTCCAGTTTTCGATCCCCCAAAAATTGTAAAAAAAAAAAAAAATCATATCAGCACGCCGAGAACTTCTAGCGGAGCTGCGACACAAATGACAGGTCACGCGGCCCGTCAGCTTCTAATCAGTACAGAGCAGCTCGAAGTAGATACACCCCACGTGGGGAATAACCCAGGGCTGTCTTTCCCATTGGGCACGCTGGGCAACTGCCCAGGGGCCCCTCATGCAAGGGGCCCCTGGGCAGGGCTCTGAAGTAATACAAAAAAAGAAAGAAATGTACCTATTTGCGGTCACGCGGTGGCGATATGGTTCCCTCCCTGTTCCCCTCCTCCGTGCTGCGTTCGCACTGACTGTCGGGCATGACGTCATCACACCCAACATTTTCAGTGAGGAACACAGCATGGAGGAGCCACGACGTGATGGACAAACAAGCGAGGAAGAAAGGAAACAGAAAAGAAAAAAAAAGAGAAGAAGGTGGTAGAAAGGTAAAAAAAAAAAAGGGGAAAGTAAAGGTAAAGTTAAAGGGGAAAAGTAGAAGAATAATGGAGGGCACAGGCACAGTATCTGATACAGGGGCAGATTGAGGGGGGACCAGAGGCGAAAGATGAAGGGGACAAATAGAAGAATAATGGATGGCAGTGTGTGAAATAGGGGCAGATCAGAAGCAGGATGAAGGGGGACAAACAGGAGCATAATGGAGGGCACAGTGTGTTGAAAACTTTAATAATAAATTATTCTTAGCTTATAATAATTTTTCTTTTGTTGAACATTTGATTAATATTAAATAATTCATAGTTTATAATTATTTTGTCTATAATAAAACAATTATGTGGATTAATCTCTGTAGTACAACATTTTTTAAGTGTTCAAACCTTGACTTTTTTTTGCAGGTAACAATAAATATAAACGGAATTTTATCGATAATTTACATTTTTATTCCTGTGAGTAGTTGTGTAGGTAGGGGCCCCAGTGCACTGCTTTGCCCGGGGGCCCATAAAGTTGATAAGATGGCCCTGGAATAACCAGAGGAATCACACAGTTCATGGGGCCTATTTATCAATCTCCTAATTCCCCAAAACAGACCTTTACTTATAACTAGGGAATCGCAGCAGATATCTCGGTTCCACTGTTATGGTAAGTGATAGGTTACTATGGGGACTGCTATTGTTCGTGACTTAACAAGTTTTGAAAAATCGAACATTTTCAGAACTTGTGGCCGATGGCTAACGTCATCTGAAGATGGCGTTAGCCATTGACGCCTAAGGGGAGAGCATTGCGGTAGAGGGATCTTCGGATCCCTCACCGCATCTTACCTGCTCTCCCCTCCGGTCACTATCGCAAAGGTGGTCACCTATAGTGACCATAGAGAAGATAGGAGCGCTTCGGAATATGTTGGCGCTATATAAATAAATGATGATGATGATGATAGGAGACAACCGTTTATAGTGACTGCTGTTTCAGCAGATCACTTTCAATAAACGGTCACGACCTTGCATTCCTTATCATTGCGATGAGGAATGGAAATGATTGCGCCAAAAGACGGTAATTGTTAAATAGGCCCCTATGCTTCAGGTAAACCTTGCTGTTGAACTCATAAAGTAATCTGATACTTCTCGACAAAAGTAACCTGTGCCATTCACTTAATAATATTTCCAACAATTACAATCTGTATTTAACGGCAGGCATGTTCAACTTTGTGAATGGACAGAAACGTTACCATTGTAGACCTATTTTAATTAGAGATGCTCGGACGCGGTTTTCTGAAAACCGAGCCCACCCGAACTTAGGGGATCCAAGTAGGCTCGCGAGCCAGCTCAGTACTTATGCGCGTCCTCAGATCTCAATCAAGGCAAAACGTCATCATTGTGTTGTCGGATTTCGCAGGTTTTGGATTCCATAAGTACCTCCCTCCCCAGGAGATCCAGCGCCATTGCTCACACAGAAACAGGGGTAGCAGTGTTATTGTCACTCTCCAGTCTCTAGTGACATTGTTCAGTGCCATTGCTCATACAGAAACAGATGTAGCAGTGTTATTGTCACTCTCCATTCTCCAGTGACATTGCTCAGTGCCATTGCTCACACAGAAACAGGGGTAGCAGTTTTCTTGTCACTCTCCAGTCTCCAGTGACATTGCTCAGTACCATTGCTCACACAGAAACAGGAGGGGTAGCAGTTTTCTTGTCACTCTCCAGTCTCCAGTGACATTGTTCAGTGCCATTGCTCATAAAGAAACAGATGAAGCAGTGTTCTTGTCACTCTCCATTCTCCAGTGACACTGCTCAGTGCCATTGCTCACACAGAAACAGGGGTAGCAGTTTTCTTGTCACTCTCCAGTCTCCAGTGACATTGCTCAGTGCCATTGCTCACACAGAAACAGGGGTAGCAGTTTTCTTGTCACTCTCCAGTCTCCAGTGACATTGCTCAGTGCCATTGCTCACACAGAAACAGGGGTAGCAGTTTTCTTGTCACTCTCCAGTCTCCAGTGACATTGCTCAGTGCCATTGCTCATACAGAAACAGGGGTAACAGTGTTATTGTCACTCTCCAGTCTCCAGTGACATTGCTCAGTGCCATTGCTCATAAAGAAACAGATGTAGCAGTGTTCTTGTCACTCTCCATTCTCCAGTGACATTGCTCAGTACCATTGCTCACACAGAAACAGGGGTAGCAGTGTTCTTGTCACTCTCCAGTCTCCAGTGACATTGCTCAGTGCCATTGCTCACACAGAAACAGAGGTAGCAGTGTTCTTGTCACTCTCCAGTCTCCAGTGACATTGCTCAGTGCCATTGCTAAAACAGAAACAGGAGGGGTAGCAGTGTTCTTGTCACTTGACAAAAATTGACTGGAAATGACCGGAAATGAATGTTATGGAGGTTAATAATAATGTAGGAACAAAAAAAGAGCTAAATTATGTGATTTCAGGAAAAAATAGGAATTTTAGAAAAAAAATAGGGATCCAAAACCAAAACCAAAACACACGAGGGCGGTTTTGCCAAAACCAAAACATGAAGTTAATCCAAATCCAAGAGTGAACATCTCTAATTTTAATCATGAGTAAGAGCTACAGCATTTCTCTTTAACTGATTATGGTGGAGAAGGGAGAAACTACTCCATGACCCTTTTAAAAAGCAGCAGTGGAAAATCAGGGTAAGACTAAACATTCTTTTTACATTCTTGTTCTACATATGAAATTGTCATTTTGGCAATTACCATGTGTCCAAAACATTACATTCTTTATTTATGAAAACATAATTAAAACGGAACCTAGAGTACAAGAATGGGGAAGTACTTATAGGACTCCTATACCATAATAAGGCTTCCAGATGTCAGTGAATACGGGATATGTCATTGTGTATGGCCATCTTCATTTTTACATATTAGGGAGCATTAATCTGCATTACATCTTCTCCTGAGATCTCCATACAGTAAATCTCCTGGATATCACTACAGGAAGACATCATTCACTATAAGTATTGAAGACACTGAGATCACACAACGGTCCTGTTGTCAGCTGCCCAGGACTAAACTGATGAAACAGCTGTACACTGTAGTGTGACTAAGTCATTACATAAATATGACAACCAGCAGCTGATACAATAAGAAAACCTCCCTTGCGCCAGAAGCCCGAGGAACAACTGAGAAGTAACTTGCAGACAGATGCTGCTGCGAATCAGGTTTAATCCTGAACAGCATAATGATAGTTGTCAACAGGGACCGCGGACGGAACAACTGCAGATGTGCATCTTTGTTCTACAGTGTTTAGAATCAATCTCTGGAACCGTTGCTTCAAGAGGATGATCAGAGTTCTAAAGGCATCTAAAACATCCCAAGCTGATTACTATCAGTCTGAGAGCCAAACAAAACGTCCTCTAAAAGAAAATTTTTACTGCAACATTGATTACTTCTAAATATTTGGTAGAGTTTGTGTTGCCTAGCAAACAACGATGGTACTCCCAACTATGAGAGAAGCTTGATGAAAAATGGTTGCTTGGTGATATCCTGTCAGTACTCTAGTCTTCCAGACTGCATGATAATGTGGGTGACGTGCCTAGTAGGAGCACTGTTACATTAGTGACAATGGGGAATAATTAGCATACATACTAAATAGGAGAAGCGGTTGGAGAGGAGAGGTGTTGCCAATAGCAACCAATCAGATTCTAGCTGCTATTTTCTAGAGTATACTGGATAAATGATAGGTAGAATTTGACTTGTTGCTACGGGCAACACCTCCACTTTTCTTTTTCATCATCATTTATTTATATAGCACCACTAATTCCGCAGCGCTGTACAGAGAACTCACTCACATCAGTCCCTGCCCCATTGGAGCTTACAGTCTAAATTTCCTAACACACACACAGACAGAGAGAGACAGACTAGGGTCAATTTTGATATCAGCCAATTAACCTACCAGTATGTTTTTGGAGTGTGGGAGGAAACCGGAGCACCCGGAGGAAACCCGCGCAAACACGGGGAGAACATACAAACTCCACACAGATAAGGCCACGGTCGGGAATCGAACTCATGACCCCAGTGCTGTGAGGCAGAAGTGCTAACCACTGAGCCACTGTTTGATAAATCTACCCCAATGAATGGTAATTGCATCAAAAATGACTGCTCCTGATTATATTAAAAAAAATACAAATGCAATACAGAGAAATACGGTTATCAGTGTAAAATAATATATACCCATATATTTTGTTGAACATAAATAGAAAATAAGCCCAAATTATAAATGGATATGTGTTCCATGTAAGTAGTACAAGTGTACCCCTGTCTGATAAACAGTTTACTCAAAATGCATTGGTTGGTAATATTATGCATAATCTATTATCATTTGTTTACTAGAGGGTTTGTATTCATAAACACTAGAAAAAAATATTTTGTGTTGTCAATAAACTATTTTTTTTGGTGTACTCTTAACTTTAAGACACTTAACCCCCAACTGCGGCGGGCATTTGCAGTGAGCAGTTGTCAGTCATTTAAAGTTTTTTTTTAAAAAAACTTAAAAGTGGTTTTATTGCTGAGATAATGACAAGTGATATAATGAAGGACTCAAAAGTGATCTGCCAGTTTCAGGATTATATCGTAAAAACAAATCTTTTGTTTAAGGTCATATGCATAGTTATGTGCCCTAATCTTAAATAAACCGTTTCAATTTCTTTCAGTTTTTATATGGTTTTATAAGCTGCAAAATGATTCGCTGAAGTAGTGTTTCCCGCCCTTTTCAGGTTGTGATATATTTGCTGACATACAAATTGTGCCATTCATTTTTTGTGACAGAACTTTGTTAAACTATGGGGATGCATATAAGTGGATTTATGTAAAACTGTGGGAAACCAACACCGATCTTCAAATATATTTGACAAGCCATGACCAACTTCATTTTTCTTGTTTTACACTTCTCACCTTTCACACATAAATTCTGATGACACATCCAGTCCACATTGTAATAGGGATTACTGGCCGAGAGCATTATTCTGCAGGATATGTGTTTATATATATATATATATATATATATATATATATATATATATATATATATATATATTATTCAGGTTTAATGAGTTAAACAATTTAGCAGCTTTTTCATTATTTGAAAATTTGTCTTTCTCTAAAATCTTGTCCTGATTTATATATCATATTATTTTCCCTTTTATCTCTGTCTCTGCTTATTGGCAGTCATTTTGTCCACATAACTCAGCATAAACCCGCGTGTAATTGATTGTTATGCTACAAAATAAAACTCTGTGTTATAAATGTTGTCTGTTATCTCATGTGGGCGTGCAAGATTATTTAGTACTTTTCTTACTTATTTCACACTAGCTGAAGTACCTGGCGTTGCCCCGGTTTAAAAAGTTGTTAAGTTATCAATGAGATGGATGTAACGGTCAACATTTTAAAAATAGTTATCAGCTAAGATGTCATCCAAATCCATTAAGTGTAAGGCTCAGAACAGGCTCCCCGGGTCAAATTTCTGGCCAGCGTACACCAACGGGAGGTCCGACCGGGACCCCAACCACTCCATTAGGCATCCCAGACCAATTGCCACCCCTCTGTGAAGTTTTCATTTAAATCCATCCACTAAAAGGCCCAGAATAGGCTCCCCGGGTCAAAGTTCTAGCCAGTGTACACCAACGGGAAGTCCGACCAGGACCTCAACCCCCTAATATGTCTTCTGGGATTCAATGTTACAACTCTGTGAAGTTTTCGTTCAAATTCATGAGGTGGAAGGTTCAGAACAGGCTCCCCAGGTCAAAGTTCTGCCCAGTGTACACCAATGGGAGGTCCCACCGGGACCCCAACCACTCCATTAGGCATCCCAGACCCATTGACAGCCCTCTGTGAACTTTTCATTCAAATCCATCAAGTGGAAGGCTCAGAACAGGCTTCCCGTATCATAGTTCTGGCCAGTGTGCACCAATGGGAGGTCCGACCAGGACCCCATCCACTCCATTAGGCATCCAAGACCAATTAACAGCCCTCTGTGAACTTTTCATCCAAATTCTTCCACTAAAAAGCCCAGAACAGGCTCCCCGGGTCAAAGTTCTGCCCAGCATAAACCAACGGGAAGCCCGACCAGGATCTTAACCCCCTAGTATGTCTTCTGGGATCCAGTATTACAACTCTGTGAAGTTTTTGTCCAAATCCATCCAGTGGAAGGCTCAGAACAGGCTCCCTGGGTCAAAGTTCTGCCCAGCGTACACCAACTATAGGTCCAACCAGGAACCTAACCCCCTAAAACTTGACCAGGATCCAACTGGACCACCCAGCATTGGTTTCATCCAAATATGTGCAGGGGTGTCTGAATGCATAACCGGACAGACAAACAGACCAATGAGGAAACCCCCCCTTAAAAATCCTGCGTTTGCCCCTGCTTGCCCACTTTTCAAACTTTGCTTCCAAGGGATGAAGACTGAAGCTGTGTAAAGAAGAGATGGGCATGATTACTGACACAATTTGTGCAATGAAGTTAGTCAGGCAAGGTGTATGAGGACGCCAATTGCGTCATCACGTCTCTGCCCGCTCAGTGGTCACTGAAGTGTGCAGGGCTTGATGGCTCGATTTGTATCATTTTGTCACGTCCCCAACCACCATGCAGGCAGGTAAGCACCTTTGCGGTAGAATTGCTTGCTCCAGTGGATCCCAAACTTTCTCAGTTTAAGGCACCCTAAGGATCTCCTTAATTTTTTCAAGGCACCCCTAAGCCGAAATAATTACCAAGTAGTCCCTCCGCCTTGCTTACCACTGGCCCTGTGAGATCGCTGCGGCACCCCAGGGAGCCGCGGCACACAGTTTGTTAACCACTGACTTGCTCTCTTTCATTTTGGAGTTTTCTGAACATTCCAGGACAGAAGGCTGTCACGGTTCTTACGAGGAGACTCGGCAGATGTAGCGAAACCAAGAGATTCGAACAGTTTGGCACTACTCCAACAGGGCGCGGAGTCTAACGAGGAGACGGTGTTCACCAGGAACCGCCGCAAAGCGGTATGGGCTTAGCTGCGTCTACCTCGCAGGTCGCGGTCCCTACTAGAGCACTGTACGAAAGTCCCTGGGAAGACTACAGGCAGTAGTACCGTAGGAAGGATGATCAATACAATAAGTAATTCCAATGAAGATGATGCAGATCGGTGTAACTCTGTAAACCACTATGTGGTGTAGAGTTCAGGAGAATGAGCATCAGCTCTGAAGACAAATGTAGAGGAGATGTCTGGAGATGAGCGTCAGCTCTGCAGGCCACTATGTGGCGGAGAATTCCGTAGAGTGAGCGTCAGCTCTGCAGGCCACTATGTGGCGGAGAGTTCCGTAGAGTGAGCGTCAGCTCTGCAGGCCACTATGTGGCGGAGAGTTCCGTAGAGTGAGCGTCAGCTCTGCAGGCCACTATGTGGCGGAGAGTTCCGTAGAGTGAGCGTCAGCTCTGCAGACCACTATGTGGTAAAAGTTCAGGAGAATGAGCGTCAGCTCTGAAGACAAATGTAGAGGAGATGTCGGAAGATGAGCGTCAGAATGGAGGTAAATCACTGGAAAGTAACAGGAAGCCACTTCAATCACCAGGAGGTAACACGAAGAACAGGCACTGAAGATAGAGAGGAGGTGCCTTTTAAACTTGCCGCCAGGGAGAAGGACCAATCAGCAGAGAGCAGGGGAATTAGAATAATCGCTGGGTCTGCGCATGCGCAGACCCGAATCCAAGATGGCGGCGCCCAGCGGGAAGCGGAGCGTCGATGAGAGGTGAGTCTGCCGGGTGTCAGGTGCGCTGCCTGAACACCCGGCGCGTGATAGAGGCTACTGTGATTTTATGTATTTCAAGTGTGTCAGTGTTAGGGTTCTGTTCAAAACCATTTCCTTAATTGCAGCCATGGAGCCAGACACGTGATATAAACATTTTAAACTGTTTATTGCAGAAAAGTATAATCCAGGTTAGGCAAAATAAACAGTAACAGTTCAGGCTGAATGGAAAATGGATTTCCAGATCTTGGTAAACAAGCAGTAAATAATAATGAAATGCAGCAGATGACTTAACTGAAACCAGTTTGTAGTAGCAGCCAGAAACATGCAGGTAATCCAGGAACAGAGAGGCACATGAGCAGGCTAGGACCATCAATGACCAGCAAAGGATACAGGAAAATGCAGGCATATATAGGCCACAGACAGGTGTGGATGATTAATAAGCAGTGCTGGTTAACCCCTGATAGGAAGGCCAAACAACAGCACCTCTGGAGGATCACCGGTACTGCAGGGTAATATGCACACAGGAAAACAAGGCAAATAATAACACAGGGTAAAATGCACACAAAACTATAAGGCAGATCATAACAGTCAGGTTGTAAAATTGCACTAAAAGTTCATTATTCATTTGTGATCAACTGTATTCCATACTTGCCAACTCTCCCTGAAGAGTCTGGCATTCTCCCTAATGCTGAGCCAGTACAAGATGTATTTGGCTTCGCCATCTGCGGCATGATGACACAGTTCAGAGATTGTGTACTATGTCCATGTATTGATGCCTATGGAGGTGGCCATTTTCATGGAGAGCAAGTTTTAATCAAAGACAGACAGGTAAGACAACATGACTTCAGTATTGTAGACAGAAATGTAAAAGACACTTCAGTCTGTAGAGATTCATTAGCTGCTTTTTCTTTAACGCGTGGTTGCCTACTCTCCTGGAATTTCTGGGAGACTCCTGCATTTCTGGGAGAGCAGAGCAAACGCCCGGTTCTCACCCCCGCAATAGATAAGTGGTGGGGGGGGGGGGCTTAATGTCTCAAATATTGTGTCATCTTAGCCCCACTTCCTGCTGTAATTGGCGGAAATTGTGCCAATCGTTTAGGAGGCAGGGCCAAAGTGATGCAAATCGTCAAGCCCCGCCCCGCACACCCACCTCCCCTGGGATCTCCCTGAAGCCAAGGAGGAAAAGTTGGCAAGTATGCTGTATTCATCTTTTAAAATCTGGCACACATGAAACACAAAAAAAACAAGCTGTGCAGCTACACTGTGATTGTTTTATACGCTTGTCTTATGCCTGTTTATCATATTAGCCATGCACTATACATGCATGTGACCTAGTTGCAGTGCAGTTATGGAGCATCGCACCCCTCCGGAATTCGCCAAACAGGACTGTGCCAATCAGGATAATATATATACGAGGTAGGTAATTGTGATTGTAGAATTCTCAAATACCAGTTTACACTCTAGTGTGTCTTTACTTCACTTTTTTATGTTTTTCTCCCACTCAGGAAGTAAACAATTCAGCAGGGAGTTGTTGACTGATTGACATCCCTTCCCAGAGACTGGAGGAGTAGGTAAGTTATATTTTGCAGGAACCAATAAAAAACTAGGGAAGGGACGGCAAGCTTTACGCTCTTTCTATTTGCCACAAGTTTTTTATTTGTCTCTTGGTTTCATTAACATAGCCTTTTGCAAAACATCTACTTTGTGGTATAGCCCATCTATTTTGTAAACTAAATTGATTACGTAGAAATATGTGAATATGCTACTATTCTGCCATGCTTTTTTTTGGAAGGTAAATTTCAGATATACGTTACTTCATAGGCAGATTATTTTTGTAAATTTAATTTAACATGGTTACACAGTTGATTTTAACTTGATCACACTTTGTGACTGTGGACTCTGTAGTTGTAATACCGTACTCCAAACAGACGTGCTTCCGTGTCTTGAATCTCTGCTGTTCCAACAATGCAGCAGTTAATTTATCCTGCTATATTCCTCAACAGTTAACAAGCGGCACCTATTTCCTGGCCTTTAAAACTCTGGTTCTCCCTTCAATCATGGCCAGATCATTGGTCTGTTTATTCTGTCAGACAGTTAAAGTTTCAGTGATTCAGTCTTGATGCATTTCCTGCTATCCTGAGTTCCTGATATCCTGATTTTGCTATCCTCAGTTCTTGGTATCTTGATGCTGAAATCCTGAGTTCCTGTGCCTCTGCTACCAATGTGCTATCCTGAGTTCCTGAAACCCTACTACCTGAGTGCAATCCTGATATACCGCCTCAGCCTAAGGACTCTGAACCATTGTCAATTCTTGTATGTCCATAAGTGTCATAAAGAATTCTACACTTTCACAGACCATTGACTCCTCTTGTGACATTGCTCCTGACATTCCAGACAACAAAATTGATTTTGTGACTAAAAATTCATTTTTCTAAGTGTGATTAATGAAGGAAATTTTGAGATACAAAATTGCTTTTGTGTTACAAAATTGATTGGTGACCAAACTTATGCACCCAATCAGCAAAATGATTTATGAGAAAGCATAAAACTGCTTCCTACCCAAAAATGTTTTCTAGACAAAATATACTGTTGATCAAGATCAGCTTTGACCACACCACACTCCATTCACTGGTCTATATGAGGATCAAGCAGTATTGAGTTTCAGTGAAGCGTTTCAAACATGAAGTCTTCAGAGAAGGTGGGTTTATTATATTGTTCTACTGTTTTATTGCATATTTTTATTACTGAGTATCTCTGCTCCCCAAATTGTCCCCATACACACACACATTTGGATCGGACCTATAGTGCTCAATAGATACACTCCTATTGGATCTGATTTGATCTTGTATGGTGAAAAGATATGTAGATCAATAAACCTTATTGTGTGTGTGAAGTCTTTGCTAGGCTCAGGAATGCAATAGCCTACTCCTACACATATAGAACACCCTTCATGGATATGCATTGATAGATCATAGAAAGCTGATGCTCAACATAGCTGTATGCTATGGGATCATTATCTTCCTAATAAGACCCATTTAATCTAAAGCTGGGTACACACTACCGAATTTTCCACCAGCTTTTTATGCCGATCGATTTTACATTCGATCGATGGTCCGATCGTTCGGTCCATGGACTGCATACACACTAGCCTTATTGTAGACGATAAAGGGAAGAGCAGCTGTCCCATTAGCAACTTTTTACAGCCAATGATTGTAATTTCGTACTCACTGTAGTGGATCGGTTGGAAACTTAGACACCCTACACAACAGAAAGGAGATTGGGACAAAAATATTCAACGGTACGACCAACCAAATGAGGTGACAATCATCCATTTGGGCAGACTTTCAACCATCGTGTACACACACTGATCCGACTTTCGAACGAGCAATCTTATGTCAGCTGGTTGAGCCGATTATTGGACAAAAACCCTGTAGTGTCTACCCAGCTTTAGATAGCTTCCATTGTCATCACTGACAATGATTGGCGCTTTGTCACCTGGAACACTTAAGCTGGGTACACACTACAGAAATTTCAACCAACTTTTTAATGCCGATCGATTTTACATGCGATCGATGTTCCGATCGCTCGGTCCATGGACTGCATACACACTAGTCTTGTTTAGGACGATAAAGGGAAGAGAGGACGTTCCTTTAGCAACTTTTTACAGCCATGTTCTTGTGAGTAATGACTGTAATTTCGTACTCACTGTTGTGGATCGGTCGGAAGTTTATACACACTACACAACGGAAACGAGATTGGAATGAAAATATTAAACGATACGACCAACCAAATGAGGCGACAATCGTCCATTTGGGCAGACTTTCGACCGTCGAGTCACTACTCACACTGACCCGACTTTTGAACGAGCGGTCGTATGTCGGCTGATTGAGCCGATTATTGGACGAAAACCGTGTAGTGTGTACCCAGCTTAAGAACTGAGGGTTGAGATAAGCACGAAGGCTAATAAAATTTTGAGGCTGTGTCACTAGGCTTTAGTTAGTCCTCGGGGTCAAAAGTTTAACTAGAGGGGAACGTTCATCTGATGTCACAGGAGAGGGGAGATAGTCTGTAAATAGGTTGGGCGGAGATAGAATCAGTCTCTTGAGTTCCTGGTGTCGCCCACCCACCCTCCCTTGTTGTTACATTGATGACTGCAGTCGGAAGCAAGCTGTTCAGGGAACGATATACTATGCCTGACATTCAGGGCAGTGCCAGTGGAAATAGTGGATGGAGAGTAGCCAAAAAACTCAGTGGAAGCGATGCCCAGTGGTCGGGCGCACAGTACGGTAATGGGCACACTGATCCCGCCTCTATCAGAGCAGTTGGCTATAGTCTCAGTCCAAGTACCGCCCCGTTGGGTAGACTTGTGGGTGCCTTCCTTTAACCCAGAGGGGTTGCACTTCTCTAGTGCCCAGGACAGGTAGATTCGTGCGCCCGGGGTTGGAGACCTCATTTTTTGCAGTTGTCCCTTGGTTGATACTGGGACTTCCTGGTTGCCTGGTCGTGCTCACTGTTATTTTCTCCACCAGCATTTAAATAGTTCTTTGATTTCCCATACTTACATCTTGTGTCAATTAATTTAAGTGGTTAAAGGCAGGGCCATCTTAACAACATTATGGGCCCCCGGGCAAACCAGTGCACCGGGGCCCCTAGATATAGATATAGATATATAGATGTATACAGATACAGATCTAGATATAGAGATAGAGATAGATAGATGTACTTGCTCAATGACCCTTGTAGGTTTTTTTTGCAGGTTTTTTTCTTTTGCAGGATTATTTATTCTCATTAAGAGCCGTGCCTATGGGGCCCCCTTGCCCGTGGGGCCCCCGGGCAGCTGCCCATCGTGCCCAATGGAAAAGATGGCCCTGGTTAAAGATTGATAAGAGGTCAAGTGAAGTAAGAGATATCAGCCACTAAGCATTTTATGATATTTACCAGAGAACTTTGCAACAAGATGGTAGACTATCTGTAGGATGCCCACTATTTGTATCATCTGAGGCTAGCCTGACAACAGCGGACAAGGTGAATATGAGGACACAGAACATACTGAGGTACAGGACAAGGGTCGGTACAGGCAGCATGGTCAGTACAAAAGCCAGTTTTATGCCCTGTCAGTCCTTTTTGCAACTCTTTTATCATCTATTTATATAGCGCCATCAATTCCGCAGCGCTGTACAGAGAATATGTAATTTATTCACATCAATCCCTGCCCCATTGGAGCTTACAGTCTAAATGCCCTACCACACACAGACAGACAGACACACACTAGGGTCAATTTGATAGCAGCCAATTAACCTGGTTTGTGTCTCTTTCTATGATTAAATATATTGTTTTATCTTATTGCGGAGATTAAGGGTAGTGTGTGGCCCTTTTGAAAGTTAGGGGGCATACGTGGCCTTTGAAGTGTATCATAGTGCCCATCACTGACCTACAGTGCAAATCCTGCGAAGAAATGCAAATCTCCATGAACCAGCATGTTAATGGTTAAACATTGTTTTTTCCTTTTGTTTATATCTATATATTTTATTTGCATACCTCCTATAAGTCTATTATTTTACATGTACATGCGTATCCCTTTTGCTGAGTAACTATGTTGATTCATTAAGGAACGTTAATGCCGATACACGTCGTATTTTGCGTAACATCGCTCTGTGCATGCCCAGAACATGCCACCTCCATCAACCTGTGCCCTCCTGCATCACACTGTGCCCTCTCCTTCATTACACTGTGCCCACTACTTCATCACAGTGTGTCCTCCTTCATTACCCTGTGTCATACTTTATCAAACTGTGCCCTCCTTCATCACACTGTGCTCCCTCCTTCATCACACTGTGTCCTCCGTCATCAGCCTGTGCCCCTTCCTTCATCACCCTGTGTCCTCCTTCATCACACTGCAGCCTCCTATATCACCCTGTGCCTTCCTTCATCACACTGTGCCCACTACTTCATCACAGTGTGTCCTCCTTCATCACCCTGTGCCATACTTCATCAAACTGTGCCCTCCTTCATCACACTGTGTCCTCCGTCATCAGCCTGTGCCCCTTCCTTCATCACCCTGTGTCCTCCTTCATCACACTGCAGCCTCCTATATCACCCTGTGCCTTCCTTCATCACCCTGTGCCATACTTCATCAAACTGTGCCCTCCTTCATCACACTATGCTCCCTCCTTCATCACACTGTGTCCTCCGTCATCAGCCTGTGCCCCTTCCTTCATCACCCTGTGTACTCCTTCATCACACTGCAGCCTCCTATATCACCCTGTGCCTTCCTTCATCACACTGTGCCCACTACTTCATCACAGTGTGTCCTCCTTCATCACCCTGTGCCATACTTCATCAAACTGTGCCCTCCTTCATCACACTATGCTCCCTCCTTCATCACACTGTGTCCTCCTTCATCACACTGTGCTCCCTCCTTCATCACACTGTGCTCCCTCCTTCATCACACTGTGCCATCCGTCATCAGCCTGTGCCCCTTCCTTCATCACCCTGTGTACTCCTTCATCACACTGCAGCCTCCTATATATCAATGTGCCCTCCTTCATAACACTGTGCCCACTACTTCATCACAGTGTGTCCAGTGTAACACGACAATACTTACCCCGAAGTGGTGACCCTGAACGGCTCCTTCCCGACCTGACTCCAGAACGACTGCTGTGACCGGCGACTGCAAGGGATCGCGACCTATGAAGAATCTGAACAGTCTTGATGATGTCACTGCCGACCGCGACGCTCTTTTCCTTGCTGTTAAGGTGGAAATGTAAGTATGCGGGCATAGACAATGTACAACACTAAGCAAAGTACACTGTCCATGCCCGCATACTTATATTACCCCCTTAACAGCACCGATAACAGTATCGCAGTTGCCAGTGACGTCAAGTCGCGCCAGCTTCTTCATTCATCGCGGTTGCTTCCAGTCGGTTGGCACATCAGTCGTCCTGGAGCCTCGTCGGGAAGGAGCTCTTCAGTGTGAAGCAATGGGGTAAGTCTTGTCGGGGTAGTCAGCATCGATATGCTGACTACCACCAGTCTTTATTATTAACAGGTGACATTAATTCAATCTTTTTTTATTTTCCTGTGCGTTCTTTTGCGAATTTATAATCCACATAGGCAGGCCCGGCGCTCCCATTAGGCAAGGTTAGGCACTTGCCTAGGGCGCCGGGCTCTGGAGGGCGCCACAGAATACTAAATGACTTTAAAACTGTGCGGCGACCGCTGACCATACCTGTCACGGCCGCCGCACAGCATTCAGATGCACGGGGAGGGGGGGAAGAGGCTATTTTGTTACCACCGCCGCCTCTCTGCTCCGTCTCCTCCCCTCCACTTACTAGTGTCAGTGAGTGGAGGGGAGGAGAGGAGACGGAGCAGAGAGGCGGCGGTGGTGAGACAAGGTAAGGAGAGGAGAGAGGAGGGAGGAGGGCGGCGATTTTTGCGGGGGGGGGGGGGGAGCGCCGCTTTTTTAAAAATGCCTAGGGCACCGTGGACCCTAGCACCGGCCCTGCACATAGGTATTGGACGTATCCTGCAGCGTCTTGAGTAGACATACATATCATATTGAGATCTGTGCCTTGCTGAATCGGGGAGTAGGCAACCCCTAAATAATACTGGCCGCAGGTTGCGCTCAGAGTATGTCCCTCGAAGAATCAGGCCCAGCAAGTTGGCACATCGCACCGGTGTGGCATTTTGCCTCTGTCGGCAAAGCAAAAGAATCCATTTATTAACCATATTTTAAAATGCGTTTTTAATAATGAGGGACTTCATGTTCATAAAATTCTAAAATAAAAACCCTACTATGTGTCCTGGGTGGATTAATCAAGGTTATTGTAAGTGCCAGTGTTTTATGATTAAAACATCAAAGGCAGGAAAGCTTTTAATGAATGAAAGCAAAGCACAGTGTGTTAGTCTGTGTGTATGGATTGCGAGAGAGAGAGCCCTGATTACATTATCCTATTAAAAGTGCATATGGTGTAGGGGAAACAAATTGATTTTCTGCCACACGTAACTATGCTAATGCTGGAATGCTGTAAACTCCATCAGATCTTTATTCTTGTGTTGCTAAAGTGTTTTAAACATTTATAGAACTAAAGGTTATGCAACTGAAACCTACCATTGGCATGAGGAGGCAGCTACTTGGCCATTATGAAAGGGGCTAGGCTGAAGGAAATTGTAACTGAGGGCTGAATTAAGCACAAGGAAAATTAAAAGCTGAGGATTGTGTTCAGAACTAGTTGTATCTCTCTGAAGGGTTAAGGAGCAGGCAGGGAATTTGGGTACGCCTATTGGTAGTGTCATTGGGGGAGGGCTTGGGGCAAGGCTATAAAACTCATTGGTTGAGAATACTCCTGCCTCTAGGATCCAGGAAAGTTGCCTGCCCACCCTTCCTGTCTTTCTGGCTCTTTGGCTAGGGTACTTGGGCCCTGCTCGCCTGATGGTGTTGATTTATCTAGAGTATCCGTCTATTTTTTATGGCTTCGTGCTGGTTGCATGTTACTTTAGTTTGGGGCATTCTGAACCTGTTTCTCTTCCAAGAGATGGCTTCGGTGAAAGTACTGCCCTTGGGGGTTGGCTTGTTGGTTGCGCTCCTTTCAGCCCAGAGGGTATTCTGTTTCTGGGATCCTTGGGATAAGTTACCCCCAAGTTAATGTTAAGGATAAATGTGCACCTGTGTAAAAATGTTACTCAGTGTGATTGATACCCAGAGGGTAAATGACCCACAATTATGTCTTGGGGGTAAATGTATCAAGCTGAGAGTTTTCCGGCAAGTTTGAAAAGTGGAGATGTTGCCTATAGCAACCAATCAGATTCTAGCTATCATTTTGTAGAATGTACTGAATAAATGATAGCTAGAATCTGCTTGGTTTTTCAAACCCGCCAGAAAACTCTCAGCTTGATACATTTACCCCTTGGTGTCAATTATTTGTTAAGAGTGTAAGAGAGGTTATTTAAGGTAAGAACATTAGCCGTTAAGCCTTTTAATGAACATGTTGCTTTTATTATTTCTAAATAACAAATATAACAGCATTATCCACGTACAAAGCAGACGAGAGCTAAGTCTATACAAATGGATTTAGTAAGAATGCAACAATTGTTTGCAATGCCCCAATGTTGACTATAAGCTGATCACAATATGATAACAAATGGACACCAGATACGCGCTGTTGTTGAGCTGAGCTAAACTGCATAAAATTCTGCATGAATTGATGATAGGCACCTGTCAACAGTTAGTTTCTGTAGATGTTCTGAAGATCCTTGCAGACCGTGGCTATCTCAGTAGGATGCAACCAAGAAAACTGAAACAAGGACATCCTACAGAAACAGCTGGCCTTTATTTAGGCTTAATCATCATCATCAATTTATATAGCGCCTCTAAGTCTGCAGCGCTGTACAGAGAACGCATGCACATCAGTCCCTGCCCCAATAGCGCTTACAGTCTAAATCCCCTAGCATATACACAGACTAAGAGAGACTAGGGTCAATGTGTTAGTAGCCAATTAACCTACTAGTATGTTTTTGGAGTGTGGGAGGAAACCGGAGCACTCAGGAGAAAACCCACGCAAACACGGGGAAAACATACAAACTCCACACAGATAAGGCCATGGTTGGGAATCAAACCCATGACCAAGTGTCTGAGAGACAGAAGTGCTAACCACTAAGCCACTGTGGATCATTAAGACTTTTTAAGAACCAAGGAAGAGGTCCTTATATTGGAAGCTAACCACTAAGCCACTTTCATTGCTGGTATTAATATGCTAATTGCCTGTGAATGTGATTTTGAATATGATTGGTTAACTCTGAACACAGCTATAGCACCATCATGAAAGGATGTGCATACTTATGCAACTGGGGCCATTTTGGGTTTTTTTATTTCTTTTTCTTACATTTTGTCTATTAGTTTTTCACTTGCATTTTTGTTGGTACCAAGGTGACATTAAAGGTGGAAAGATGCATGCTATGTTATATCTTGATTTTAGACTTTACAAACACCTGCAATTTCAGTAAGGGTGTGTAGACTTATTACATCCAACGTACATATTGGTCTGGTCACTAGTCATGCTTGTAGCTTCACGTGCTGAATCCCTCACCTCCTTTTTAATGCTAAAGTAAGATACAGCCCAGGAAAGGAATAGTTAACATCTGTATAATATTTATAAAATGTGTGTTGGTATTTCCTTATGCTAGAAAGTAATTTATTATTCCAAATACTAGGAACGTTTTACTTCATACACTACTGGCATGGAAGTGCAGTTATTTGATTATTTTTTTTACATGGAAATATTTGACCTCTCCCAGTGGATTGAATCATCTACTCATAAGGATGGCCACTGCCTTGATCTTGTTTTCTCTAGACTATGCTCAGTTTCTAATTTTATTAATACACCCTTCCCCCTCTCGGATCATCACCTTATCAGCTACACTCTCACCCCCACTGCTCTAACCTCTCTACTGTCTGACTCAACCAAGCCTCCTCATACTCGTAGAAATCTTAATTCTATTAATCTTCAACAATTTTCCACCTCTCTCCAACACCTTCTCTCCCCTATCTCTACATTCTCATCCCCTGAGATGGCAGTACCTCATTTTCACCTAACCTTAGCAACGGCCCTTGATCAAGTGGCTCCAGCGACACTTCATACTACACGTCGACTTCGATGTCAACCGTGGCACACCAAAGCAACACGAAATCTTCAAAAACTGTCCCGTAAAGCAGAACGTCACTGGCGTAAATCTCGAAGCTCTAATGACTTCTTCACATATACTTCTGTCTACCACTCCTATCGAAATGCTCTGGACACTGCAAAACAAACATACTTTCAATCTCTTATCTATGCTCAGGCTTCTAACCCCAAACGCCTTTTCAATACATTTAATCATCTTCTCAATCCTCCCACCCCGAACCCTCCATCTACTATCAGTGCTCAGGATCTTGCTTCCTACTTCAAGGACAAGATTGACAAGATCAGACTAGAAATGGTATCCTCTTCCTCAACAAGCCATCAGCTCATTTCCTTCCCACTACCCTCTGACACCCTTTCTTCATTTGACCCCACAAATGAAGAGGAAATTTCTACGCTCTTCTTATCTTCCTACTCTACCTCCTGTCCTCTTGATCCTATTCCCTCGCAAATTGGTAGATCCCTGTCTTCTGTGCTCATTTCACCTCTAACTCAAATCTGTAATCTCTCACTCTCTACTGGCATCTTTCCATCACTATACAAGCATGCAGTGATTACTCCTATTCTAAAAAAACAAAACTCCGACCCAAACTCTCTCTCAAATTACCGTCCCATCTCTCAGCTCCCTTGCCCCTCCAAGCTTCTAGAGAGACTTGCCTACACTCGCCTCACACGCTTTCTTTCCGCAAACAACCTGTTGGATCCTCTTCAGTCTGGCTTTCGTTCTCAACACTCCACAGAGACTGCGCTGACCAAGGTTGTTAATGATCTGATCACTGCTAAGACTGAACGCCATTACTCTCTCCTAATTCTCCTTGATCTCTCGGCTGCATTTGACACCGTTGACCACTCTCTTCTCATACAAACACTGCAATCCCTAGGTCTTCAAGACACAGTTCTATCCTGGTTCTCATCTTACCTCTCTAATCGCTCTTTCACTGTTAATTTCTCTGGAGCCACCTCTGCTCCGCTTCCCCTATCAGTTGGAGTACCACAAGGCTCGGTGCTAGGTCCTCTGCTGTTCTCTATCTATACCGCTTCTCTTGGAAATCTAATAAGTTCCTTTGGCTTTCAGTATCATCTCTATGCGGATGATACCCAAATCTATCTATCCTCTCCTGATATCTCGACATCTGTGTTGTCCCGTGTAACTGACTGTCTTTCTGCCATTTCATCTTGGATGGCCTCTCGTCAACTCAAACTTAATCTTTCTAAAACAGAGTTAATAATATTCCCACCCGCCAACAAGAGCATACCTGACATTTCTATCTCTGTTGATAACATGACCATAAATCCCACCCCACAAGCTCGCTGCCTAGGTGTAATCCTTGATTCACGCCTATCCTTTGTTCCCCACATTGACTCTATATCTAAATCATGTTACATACATCTAAAGAACATTTCCAGAATCCGCACATATCTCACACAAGACACTGCTAAAACCTTAATTCATGCACTAATCATCTCCCGCATTGACTATTGCAATTCCCTCCTTACTGGTCTTCCCAAAAACAGACTCAAACCCCTAAAATCTATTTTACATGCTTCGGCAAGACTGATTTTCCTTGCAAATAGCTATTCCTCTGTTGAATCACTCTGTATGTCTCTACACTGGCTGCCTGTCTTCTACCGAATCCAATATAAAATACTTTTACTAACCTACAAGGCCATCAACAAAGCTGCACCAACATACATCTCCTCTCTTGTCTCAAAATATCTCCCAACTCGGCAACTCCGTTCTGCAAAAGATCTGCGTCTCTCATCCACCCTCATTACATCCTCCCATTCCCGGTTACAGGACTTTTTTCGGGCTGCACCCACTCTATGGAACTCTCTCCCTCGCACAATAAGACTCTCCTCTGTTCTACAAACTTTCAAGCGTTCTCTGAAAACCTACCTATTCAGACAAGCTTATAATATTCCTCAACCACCATCTTAACCTCACTACCTTTAGCCTGTTACACAATTTCACACAAGACAACTACCCCCGGAATAACATTGTTGTGTGACAGGATCATTTAGCTTATGAGTCACCCTACCTTTGCAGTCTGGCTGGGCCAAGATGCAAAATGTATACTTAACCTCATGTGTCAATCTCCCATTGTCCCATAGATTGTAAGCTTGCGAGCAGGGCCTTCTCACCTCTTTGTCTGTTTTACCCAGTTTGTTTATTAGTTTATTACGTTTGTCCCCAATTGTAAAGCGCTACGGAATATGTTGGCGCTATATAAATAAATGATGATGATGATGATGATGATTATGAGAAATCTCTAAAATGTGGATCTCTTGAACAAGTGAGTGCGGTTCAAATATGGAACTAGTTGCTTTCAATACCTTTTTTTGGGGTCATTTTATATTGAAAACAGGCTTAGTGTGCAGATTATTATTTTTTTAATAAAATACTGATATCTGACACTGTCTAGAACCTGACGACCTATCTGTTACCTTCTGCTAAAATCCTCCCTCACTTTCAAAGCTTTTCATTGATATTATACTTAAACATAGAAATGATTATATTCGGAGAAATGGGATTTATAGACCAATAATCGGCAAACTAAGGTCAAATTTTACGTCCATGTCTTTTTTTACTAGTTAGCGAAATTCAAGACATAAATTAATCCTGCAAACGAAATATCTTTAAACCAAACGACTACAAGGTAACGCCATGTGATAATAACGCACGGCCTTATTCATTAAGGAACTTAGGCAAGAATTTGAGTAACTTTTCTTAGTTAAGTTTTCTGGACAAAACCATGTTGCAATGCAAGGGGTGTACATAAGTTTATTATTTTGCACTTAAGTTTAATACTGGCTGTTTTTTCATGTAGCACACAAATATCAACTTTAAATTTCAGTGTGCAAATAAGTTATCAAGTATTTGTGTGGTACATGAAAAAGTATTTTCCATATGTGCAAAATAATAAACTAATTTGCACCCCTTCCATTGCAACATGGTTTTGTCCAGAAAACTTAAGTAAGAAAACTTAGTCAACTTCTTACCTAAGTTCTTTAATGAATCAGGCCCCCAGAGTGTTAAGGTTTATCCTTTTGGTCCTTTCTAGATGTTAATGAATGTCACTTGGATCTGAGCATAATTTAACCCATTTGCTTTTTCCATCCACGGACCGTGTGATCCTGAGCCAGACTCCCTTTCCCAGCAGTTTGCTGAAGACTTTGGCTCTGATCCACCATAAACCTGTTTAGGAGAGGAAGAAAGGGGCTTGTATCGTGATCCAAAGGTGACACTTAGCAAGACGCCAAATAACTCCAACGGAACAAATGCAAAACTGCACATAGCATGGTAAATGTGACTGTGACAAGGGCTATTTGGGTTAAGGTATGATATAAATTAGCATTTTGGCTCTGAGATAGAACGGCGAGAGGGTTAGAGGGAAAATTACCCCCCCTCCACTTTGACATTTCACTTGTGTTGTTACACATGACGGCCGGCGCTGAGAGATTAACAGAGCTCCACTAACTGCTGGGTTTAGTCATCTCAACAGAGTACAGGCACTGGGGCCGATTTATTAAGGGACGTAAATGGCAATTTTGTGCGCGTGAGCCGCAAATTTAATCTGCGCACACTCAGAGCTGGACCATGCACAACTAAACGCAGCGACGTTCAATTCATCTTCGTACGCAAAGGACACTCACTACAGCTTACGATTTCTGGGAGGGAACGGAGCAGGGAAAGGGCGTTCGCCCGTAGTCAATGTACAGTAAGGATGCGTCAAACTCAAGCGCAAGGAGCCACGTCTGATTCAAGCTCTGAGCATCTCATAGTTACTTGTTTTTCTTCCATATCTCTTGCTCCAGCTACAGGGCTAGTCTAAGTCCCGAGTAGTAGTGATGACAGCCTCGTATGCATGCTATAACATGTGTTTGCAATCAGGAGCAACTGTAAGAATGTATTTTATGCTCAGTAGACATGTAGAACATCCTAATAAATGTATTTCATGGAAAACAATAACATAAAAACAATTCTTTTTTTTAAAAAAAACTTTTATCTTTAATGCTTATATTATTAATAAGTGGCATTAATTCATTAATTATTTTTTTTGCTGTGCGTTCATTTGTGAATTTATGTTCCACGTAGGTATTGGACATATCCCGCAGCGCCTTGTAAAGTAGAGCAGACCTGCCCTCGATTTCAAAAGTGCATGTGTCTGGAGAGCTGTGCCTCGCTGAATCCGGGAGTACGGAAAGCCTAAATACGTGCGTATAATACTGAACGTGGGTTGTACTTAGAATATCACCAGCGCGTGTATCTTTCGATCCAATTCTAGCTTTCCTTTGTTTAGTGCATTCTACAAAATGACAGCTAGAATCTGATTGGTTGCTATAGGCAACATCTCCACTTTTCAAATCCGCTGGAAAACTCTCAGCTTGATACATTTACCCCCTGGTCCTATAGATTGGTACATTGATTCTCAGAGCCAGATCTGGGAAGCAAAGTCTATCAATCTACAGACATAACATGCTAATCTGTGCGTGCAGACAGCCTTAAAAACAGGTGCAGAAAATAGGCGGTTGATTGCCAGTTTTCATGTTGAGGACTTGCAGTTCCGCCTAACTGCTTTCAGGTGCTGTAGTTTCTTACATACGTGTATAGCCTGTCGAGGATCATAACAAGTCAGCAAATTATATACAGATCGGGCTAGGTTTACTAAACTGCGGGTTTGGAAAAGTGGAGATGTTGCCTATAGCAACCAATCAGATCCTAGCTTTCTTTTAATTTAGTGCATTCTACAAAATGACATCTAGAATCTGATTGGTTGCTATAGGCAACATCTCCACATTTTCAAACCCGCAGTTTAGTAAATATACCCCTTAGACTTTGTAATCCATTTCAACACAAAAACTTTCCAAGCTATATAATTATATCATTATATATAGCTGATGTATAAACAGTTATGGAATCTACTATCCAATTACCCAGAAACTTACAAAGACCAGAAGTAAATATGAAGCTGTACTCATTTGACATAGTAAACACAGTCGTGATCACCTACTGTTTGTTTTTATAAGTCACTGTGAGGAGCGCTGCTAAATATCTTCGAGAGAAGGGGGGCACCAGGGGCAGTATGGGGAAAGACAGGGGTCATTTAAATGTCAATTACCGTCTTTTAGGTGTGGTTTTCCATATTATGCAATAATCAGACTTTAAACCAGGCCTGTCCAACCTGCGGCCCTCCAGATATTGTGAAACTACAAGTCCCAGCATTCCCTTCCAGCTATCTACTGGTTGTCTACCAGCAAAGCATGATGGGGCTTGTAGTTTCACAACACCTGGAGGGCCGCAGGTTGGACAGGCCTGGTTTAAACCTTTAAACCCAAATCCAAAACATTCCAGATTGTATAATACTTGCTTATTCTCCCGGAATGTCTCGAAACTCCCAAATTCCAGGTAGTTCTCCCACATCCTGTCCACTCTGAGCCCCAATGACACGATTCACGAGGAATTGCGCCATTCTGTCAATTTTTAATTTTGATTTTTATTATAATATTGTATTGCAATGACCATCTCACTTTAACAAGCTGCCGGAATTCAGTGCACTATTATCTGAGCATCCTATTGCTAAGCTGTGGGGAGGGTGACTATTATTCCCAGATCAATATCAGACATTGCGAGCAGGTTATTAATGAATGAGCCACAGCAAGATCCCACTCTTCAATCCTGTTTATAAAGCCTCTATCAGAAACTTTTTTCCAAAAATGTACTGTACCCAGCCAGGAATAACTTCCTGCAAAAGGTGTTGCACTTATTTAAAAAGCAGAAAAACAGTTCCTCTGCCACTGTGGATAATGTTTCCTGTGTAACTTTGGAAGAGGCTGTTGTTTTTTAGTCCCAAGTTCCTGGGATTTGTCAATGATATAAAATTATCTTCTCGTTTGGCGCGATCTTTATTTAGGAGTATTAAGCAGAGCATGTTCAAAATGAGTAATGTAATACAGAATTACAGTACAGTACAGTTTAGAGTTAGGACCACCCTTTCAGCAGAAGCGCCGTGACGTGGCGGGTGGCTTATCATGCATTTGCAAATGTGTGTAACTAAGAATTCTGCATTGTTATGTACAAGTAGAAATAGCTCTATTACTGGCTCACAGCAGTGTGCTGGGGGATTGTTCTCTGTATTTGCTCCTTTCTGGATAACCCATACTTGCCAACTCTCCCGGAATTTGGGTCAGTCTCCCGGACTCCCCCGAGAGTTGGCATTTCTCTGGCATCTCGAAATTCCATTGTTAAAATGCCGCCCCGCAACAAAACATCATTTTACTTGTGGGGGTGGGGCCAGAGTGACGCTATTTGAGGCGCCCCGCCCCCTCCGCCCATTAGTCACGCCCCTTTTCCGGACCTCAAGTAGGCAAGTATGGGATAACCCCACCCCACCTGCTATGAATCTATAAATCGATTGAGCAACTTTCCTTTCTGTAGAATTACAATATTACCTGTTATGTTTTAGGAATTTGGCAAACATAGAAGGCGGTTCACCTTTAGCAAATCACCTGCATATCATGCTCAAACTTAAAGGGTACCTCCTACAATGTATTAACCTTCTGATACTACATAACCTCTTGCCTCTCCGCTCTGCAAGTAAAGGTGAGAGCATTTGGGCGACATGAATACTATTTGGCAGAGCAGCCCAAAGGTGGCTTCATTTTGGAAATACATTGAGTCTCTTATGAAAATTAAACTTAACTACAGGGTGGTCCTGTTAACCTGGTCTGTTGCACGCTTGAGGATTTGTCTGTACCCGAGCTGGATTTTGACTCTGGAATAAAACTATTGACTATGTGCAAGAAGCTGGGTGACTTGATTAGGTTCCTTCACATGGGAGACAACAAATTGGTACAGATGGTGATTGCTGAGAGTTCAGGAGGCTGCTAGATATGAATGGCACTGGAGACGGGCAAGGAGTGAGGAATAGTAAGACGGTGGACCGATTTAGCAGGCTGGAACCAGATTGGAATCGGAATGCTGGACCGGGCTGGAACCGGAATTCTGGACCAGACTGGAACGGATTGCAGGCTGTGCTGTCTGGGCAGAAACAACTGTGTAGACTGCAGACTACTAGAAATCAGATTAGCATTTGAGGAAACAACATTGTACTGGCCATGGATTAGAGGTCCATGAACTTAATTTGTAGGAACTGCTATGCCCTGACAGGAGGCTGCGGTCAGCTGAGCTGAAGCAGCACTCTGACTGGCTGAGAGGGAGCAGGTGACTGAATTTGAGATGGTGGTGCCCAGTCACTGGTTTTGGAGGGAATTCTGGAGTGGAGACTGCTATCCCCTGATTGGCGGCTGAATTCAACTGAATTGAAGCAGAACTTTGACTGGCTGAGTGGGAGCAGGTGACTGATTCCAAGATGACGGTGCCCAGGCAGTGGTTTTGGAGGGACCTCTGGAGTGGAGACAGACTGGGCAGTATCCTGCAGGGAGACCTTGAGACCATCAGAGCCTGTGGACCCCCAGGGACAGCTGAGGGGTAAGCAACAGGGCCTGAGAGACTGGTCCGTGACAGTCTGTTTTTTTTAATGAACCATTCAAAGGCTTAAATAAATATGCTAAGCAATTAATTGTTTAAGTACTATCAGCAGGTAATGTACAACCACAGAAATAGAATGGTCAGGTAAGTAACGTTTGTTGGCTGGTGGGAATATTATAAACTCTATTTTTGAAAGATTTAGTTTGAATTGGCGAGTGGACATCCAAGATGATATGGCAGAAAGACAGCCAGAAACATGAGCCAACACAGAAGGCGAGAGATCAGGAGAAGATAGAGGAATGTGGGTATCATCTAGAGAAATGAGCTTATTAGTTTTCCAAGAGAAGTGGTGTAGATAGAGAATAGCAGAGGACCTAGGACTGAGCCTTGTGGTATTCCAACTGATAAAGGAAGAGGAGCAGAGGTGGATCCAGAGAAACTAAGACTGAAAGAGCAACTAGATAGGTAGGATGAGAACCAGGATAGGACAGTGTTTTGAAGACCTAGGGATTGTAGCGTTTGTATGAGGAGAGAGTGGTCAACGGTGTCAAATGCAGCCGAGAGATCCAGGAGAATTAGAAGAGAGTAATTGCCTTCAGTTTTTGCTGTGATTAAATCATTGACAACCTTGGTCAATGCAGTCTCTGTGGAGTGTTGGGAACAAAAGCCTGACTGAAGAGGATCCAATAGGTTGTTTGTGGAACGGAAGTGTGTGAGGCGAGTGTAGGCAATTCTCTCGAGAAGCTTGGAGGGGCACGGGAGCTGAGAGATGGGGCGGATGTTTGAGAAAGAGTTTGGGTTAGAAGTTTTTTTTTTCAGAATAGGAGTAATCACTGCATGCTTGTATAATGAGGGGAAGATACCAGTAGAGAGAGAGAGAGATTACAGATTTTAGTTAGAGATGGAATGAACACAGGAGACAGAGACCTACCAATTTGTCCGGGTATGGGATCCAGACAGGAGGTAGAGTAAGAAGATAACAAGAGTAGATACTTCATCTTCATTAGTGGGATCAAATGAGAGAAGGTGTCAGAGGATTCTGGGAAGGAATTGAGCTGATTGTTTGTCAAGGGAGATGATTCCATTCCAAGTCAGATCTTATCAATCTTGTCCTTGAAGTAGGAAGCAAGATCCTGGGCACTGATGGTAGTCGGAGGGTTAGAGGTGGAAGGATTGAGAAGAGATTTAAATGTGTTAAAAAGGCGTTTGGGGTTAGAAGCCTGAGCATAGATGAGAGAGTGGAAGTATGTTTTCTACTTCCCATCAAAGCAGGTTAACCAGAAATGCAGCGAGTTACATTTGTTTTTACTTTTCGTTTAAATTGCATTCATGTGAATGAGCACTCAGATTGATTTATTTTTTTTTATGGTAATTATAAGGAACATTGCGCTAACGGGACACCTGCAATTTCAAGGCAGTTTTCCTACAATCACATGATCAAGTATACATCTGACCTTTTTTCGTTTTTTATTTATTCGCTATCGTAATTATTTTTGCAATCCTAGACTTGGCATCAATGCTGAGTTCAGGCACACATATGAAACACTTTTTTGATTTCAGGTTTCTGGTCTATGGAATTTTCAAAAATGGCTCGGAGACCTGGAATTTTGTCAAACAAAATACTTGGGAAAGCTACGCTCTTTAAACTGTAGCTTCTCGGGTTGCAGAATTGATTTCCTGGTGAAGTTAGGCACACAGACCTGGAGAGTTGTGCTGTGAGTCTCCGTGGCTCACAGTCGGCTTCTGTTCCTGTAGCCCTCTGTGGGGGGGGATTGGAAGCCTAGCTGCGGTCAGGCACTAAACAGCCACAAAACCACACCAATCAGACCGTGTTGGCAGCTGGCAGGCGGGAGAGGCTGCCGTCCAAGGATCTGCTTTAGTAATACCCCGGTGAATTCTGGATGATGTTTCCCAGCAGGGGAGAGTATCCAAGGTCTTGATGCCAGGTGGAACTACTTATCCAGCCAAACTGTGCTCAGTAACCTTCTGTGGTTTGTGTGTCTAAGGGTGAGAGCTCCGAGTCTGACTTTACACATTACAGGATTTATGGTATATTTTTCACCTAATAGGAAATGTACTTACATCTCTGTGGCACCTCTCAGCAATATAGGGATTAAGAACTCAATGTCAGGAAGCCTCAGAAGGTATCATATTAATCTCTACAAAGCGAGACAAAGGTTTGATTCTGAACACTGTATTCGTGTTACTAATGTGGTTCTCATGCTGGAGTGAAATATTACTCAGATGTGTTTTGATTGTTCAGTTTATATGACTGATTGTACAGCTCTATGGAATAAATAGATACTATGTAAGTAAAGGATAATAATATACACACACAGTGGTCGAAGTGGAAAATTAGATGTGGCAGCAGGGCCTGATTATCCAATAGGCTGACTAGGCTGTAGTCTACGGCGCTAGGCTTTTGGGGGGCACAGAATTTTTGGGGTTGCAAAATTGTGACGGAGACGTATAAAATGTAAAATAGGATAGTTGTTCTACAAAGTAAAAAGAAAACATGGAAAAAAATGGCATTAAGGTTATAATCTTGAAGTATTCCCAGGGTAAAGACTGAAGACAATGTGTCATCCGTGGGCGG